>NW_017098467.1:0-5140 GCF_001412225.1 Nicrophorus vespilloides | reverse complement strand
AGATTTCACAAGATTCAAAATGGTAATCTAATATTCTGCGAACTTTGAATGACGTTTATAAAGAACTTTCTTAAGTTAAACAACGATGATCAGCATCATTTACCAACTAAGGATTCATGCAATCATTCCAAGCAAAACTACTTACTTGAAAGTATACTTGTAACGTTAACTGTCAATTTATGCCGCGTAATATTAAAATAGTTCCACTTTTTGGAGGAAAATATATGCTTTTATAATTAAATTTCAAATAAAATATAATTTTGATTATATTTTTAGTATAATTCAATTTTATTTTAGTACAAATAATAGTATATTAAAGTATTGTATATATTTTTTTGTTTTATTTCATTATAAAAGTTAGTTCTTTGAAATTTTCATTTGATGTTGAATTTATAAATTCTTATTTACTAATAACATTTATTGCAACAAATCACCATACTACAATACAAACTCAACAAAATAAAAAAATTGAATTTTTGTAAAAGTATATAAATTCTTTTAGACTAATAAATTTAGCGATTCTTCAGTAATGATCTTCAAAATTAAAAAAAATAATAATATGGTACGTCTAAAAAAACAGTGTTTTTACGTTTCACTTAATTATGTTGAAACTAATTAATGTAGAAAAGGTATTGAAAATAAGTAATTTTTTGTCCCTATTTCTTACAAGAAATTAATTCATTGCAAATGCGTTTTTATTACTATGTTTTAATTAATACCAAATAAAGTATATAAAATATGTTTAAACATGTGACACATATATGTTTATAATAAAAAATATGAAAAAAAAAATCACATTTTCTTATTGAATAATATAATGTATAGAACTAGACCAGCAAAAGGTAGTTTTGAACGATACAAATAATGTTTTATTAAAAAAATATGCAAATGTCTTTGAAATCTGCATATAAAAGTGTAATTAGCAGAGTTCCTATTCTAAACTAACAGACGGGTTAAAATTATTGTTGTCTGTAACGGTAAATTAAGAATATTTGTTTTCATACAAATAAAATCAAGCTCATATATTTTGCTTTATCTAATACGGCGATAAATAACTCGTTGGGAAAATGTAGTAACTAGGCATTGTGTGGTTGGGGGTAATAGACCAAATTTCAGCGTTTTCCGCAAAGGGAAGCGGCGACCCGTTTTCTAGCTTTCACTCTCATTCGGTCTATGTATCTAGTTTTAAATTTATCTACGTTCTGGGGCGTCCAATTAGCTGAATTATTCTTGAATTAGGGGTTTCGGCTTTCGTGTCTGTTTGGCTGCACGAGGGCATTTGTAAATAAATGGCCGGTGGTGCGGTTTTGCACATGGGGTTGGATCTTGTTAGCATTATGGCTTAAACTCTTCTCTCTCACTCTCTGTGAAATGTATCTATCTTTTACTCTCTCACGCAATCACATTTTTCGTTCGTTCATTCTATTATAATCTCTATATCCATCCCTATCTCACTCACAAGCCACTAGATATACGTGTAATAATCTGTTTCAGTTGCGAAACCACTCGGTCCTCATTGAAAAGTTTACAATGGGTCGCATTAGTGTGATTCCATTAGAGCTTCCTTTCATTTCGGGACACTTCGTCCCTGCCTGGGTGGGAATCCGCCATCCGGGACCTCTTTTCAAAATTATTGCTTGCCGATCTCGTTCGTATACCTCCCTCGATCTCTCCTAACTCGTACATCATACAATATTACACTCACATCCTTTTTTTGTGCCATCCCCAATTGTACAAAGTGTGTGACTTGCCAAATGTTTGCTAGATTAATAGTCCATCCTCCTGCTCACATTTCACGCACCTTTATTTCCTGACACAAAAAGAATGTTAAAAATGTTGTACATCAAAATAATAGTAAATATTTTGATATAAAACATTATTTCACATCGGTTAAATAAGTGTTTTTTTTTTAAAGCAGATAACAATGATTTTTCCATTATTTATTGACTTATATAATAATAATAATATACCACAATCAAAATAATCAAAATACAATCGAAAATTTTATTACAAATATACAAAATTTTCAGTAATATTAAATGAGGAAGATATTCAGAATTAGATTAAAATTGAGTTATCTAAGGAAAATAAATTACATTTACAAATGAGTTCAATAAATTTATAACTTAAGTACAAGTATAAACTTTTAAAATCTTAATGCCAAAAAAGCTTTTTAAAGTTATAGTTTTTTTTTTAATTGAAATTTATAATAGGTAGTTTAAAATATTCAAAATAAATATAATTTATATCAATTATCTATAAAATTTGTATATGTATTTGGATCTATTTTTTTCCGTTTCTTTCCTTATATTTTTTTTATATAAATTTCAAGTAAAATTATGCAATATAAATCAATAGAAAATCAATATAAAAGTATTACATATCTTACTTACTTTTGAGCTTAACAAAAGTAAAATAAAATATTTTCTCTTTGATTTTCTCTTCCACGGAAAATAATGTAATGTATAGTTAATAAAAGTTAATTCACAGTTATTTAAATATTTTATCATTATTTAGTAATACAATAGTTTCAAATATGTACTTAAATGATTAATAAAGTCAATGTTCGATGTTTCAATGTATTTGATATTAATTTTATTGAAAATTTGACTTATAAAAAAAACAGTAAATACTGAGTGTATATATTTATAAGTTATAATAAGTTAATGAGTTGTTTTGTATGATAAGTGAAGCGTGTGACATATAAAAGTGAGAAAACTGTAATTGGGTCGAAGTCGGACGTGCGATCAAAATATCTATCAGTGTCAAAGGATTTCCAATTAAACCTATAATTAAAATATAGCTTTGTTTGCGTTGACGCGAGAGCGAAAATTTGTTAACAAGCGAGACAGGAAAACGAGGAGAAACAAAAAAAAAAGAAAGAAAGAAGGATGTTTGCGTGCGAAAGCCGCCGTTCTGTTCGTCATCTTGTGAATTCAGGTATGCGATGGCCATGGTCCGAGAAATGCCCATTCCAAATATAATTATCGCGCTGGATATTTTGCGCATTTGTTCTTTGTGGAATACTAATGACGGACAGAATGGTGGTAATGGTAAAAACGGACGGAACATCGTGAATAAGATTGTGTAGAGATTAGTATCTTGTTGGTTGGTTGGTTGGTTGGCGGGGAATCCCCCGGAACGCGGGATCAAGGGAAATCGTGGGCCATATCTGAGAATGGACGCGGCACGTCTCTTTAGCTTTAGAATGGCATGTTTTGACTGAGCCTCACCTGTATATCATGTAAATACCTGCATTAAAGCGTCAAGAGTCGAGCCTAGGGGGCCCGACTCGGGAGGAACCCAGAATAGTTTAATAGGGACGTCCCACGGCGTCGAGCTGTGTGGCATCCCGGTATATCGCTTTAGGATCGACACTGTCAGCACGGGAATAAATGTCCCTTTCTCTGCTCTTTAGGTCGCACCGATCAAAGGGATTTCCAAATTTTTCATAGAAAAGAATGGGGAAGAAGGATAAAACGTAAATATATATATAAATACATCATACGATTAACTACCTCCTTTCAAACCGATTGATCGATTCTGACAGGCTTGTCATTCTTCTATGTGCTCAATTGACCGTCTCAGCTTGCACCCACCACAGATTACCAAATATAAATATTAAAATCTACATCTATACAAAATACATATAACACTAATCAATCAACTACGTATTTATGTAATCAAACTAATTTTATAAACAACTAAAGAGCTTTACACTAACGACATTCTAGCTATGATTATAGGTCTCAGTACTTGGACTAGAAGTAAGACAAAACATATCTAAAGTGGAATCATCAAAATTAAAAGAGGATTATGTATAATAATGATAGAAAAAAAGAGTACAACGTTTGACTCTAGAAATAATTCTGAGCTTTTGTGCTGCGAACAACTGATATTGTATGATACAAATATATAAAACAACATATTTTACATATTTACAAAGTTGTCCCTAATAAGCTTTAATTTAATAAGGTCTGTATGAATGTTTTCTCTGGCCGTGGTAATTTTGTCCCGTGACCCGACAATCATTACATCATTCTCAAACCTTCAGTGCGCACATTGTCCAACACACAATCAACAAAACATTGACACCTTGTTGTGACGCCATATGTTATGCTTCATCTTATATAATATTTAATAACTTCAGTATTGCATGCGTTGATTGCACTAGTCTAGTTTTTTTTGTTCACAAATTATCAAATCACAATTGACAAATTGTACTGATGATCCATTCGCAATTTCTTACCTCTGTCCGAAAATAATTGCTAAATTTCACTTCGGTTATGTTACAGCGGTTAAATAAGTATATCACTTATTAGAAAAACATCGCACACGTAGATTCATATAAAATCTGATAAATATGTTAAGAAAAAATAATGAAGTTGACAATTTCCAATAATCTGAACGTGAAATTAAAATGCAGCAACCATTTTCGGACAGAAAAAGTAATACATAATAATCATCAATTTTAACAATATTTCGATTCTACTAACTTTAATATTGCTTGAAAGAAAAATACTTAGATTTCGTCATTCAATTTACAATATCTTCTATGATTCTCTGTTGCCGTTTAATTAGCAATAATTTTGCATTTATTATTGACTGAATTAATTATTTTATTGAAACAAAGAATTCTTAATAAAAATATTGATTATATAAAGGATAATAATTAAAATATTATATTTTATATCTAATTTAGTAAATTGTATTTGGTTGTCAAGCAATGCGGGTAATCGGTTCAGCCAATATCTTGGAATGTTTGAAACCGGACAAATCGAGTAAATTAATTGAAATATGTGCCGTATCGCAAAACTTTAAAACCGAATAAATATTATATATAAATCAATGGATAATTTTGACCTATGTTTTTTTAGAATATATTTTGATTTGCTCAATTAAAATTTAGTTTGTTTTGTAATATTTAAACTGGACTGTTGGAACTCGGATAATGCATATTTGAACAAACATGATTGAATTTAAAAAAAGTATATTTGGTATAAAAATATATTATACAATTATATGGAATGATATTAATATGTTACATTATATTACATAAATTACATATATACACGTAGATTTATAAAAATAACCTCAGTCCGTCATATTTTAATAAGGTCTGTATGAATGTTTTCTCTGT
>NW_017098466.1:7458-8401 GCF_001412225.1 Nicrophorus vespilloides | reverse complement strand
TCGCGTTATATCAAGACCAATAAATACAAAAGACAAGATAAATTATAAATTATTTAAGGATTGATAAAAAAAAATGAAACAAGAACTAAACTAAGACTGTTTTTCAACAAAAACTATGAAGACTTTTGTAAAATTATGTAATCTTTCAACGCTCATCCTCGCTGTCAGATATGAGTCGCCAAACTCGTCTTCTTTTAATGGGCAAAATGTCTTCATCACTTAGTTCATCTTCACATTGATTTTCGACTGTAGCTTTTCTTTCTAACTCCACTAAAACCTCTCTATAAGAGGGAGCTAAGCAATTTCTTAACTCTCTTTTAAACTTTGCTCTGCGCTTTGTGTTGAACGATCAGTTTGAATGAAATGAAGTTCTAATTCTTTAGCCAAATTTAGCCCTTTTTTCACATCTTGTAAATCGAGATTTGGTACCCATTCGTTTTCCTTATTTTCGTTTACCAATGCATTTGAAGTGGATGCATCAATTAATTCCATCAGTTCTTCCTCATCTAAAGTTTTTTCCCCGAACACTAGTTCTCTTACATCCTGATGGTTTACTGCAAATTCTTCATCGCTTAAACGAGAAGCAATGTTTACTATTTCTGTAACTGGGAGTGAAATTGTAGAATCATCTTGTATTGCTTCAACCATTTGAGGTAAAAAAGGTTTCCAACACGAATTAAAACATCCCTTATTGATATTATAATATTAGGTATATTATCAAATGATTTTTGTTTTGCTTTCATACTGAAAATTGATTTCTTGTGAAAGATTGCTTTAATTTTCTGATAATATTGTTTATTCCCATCTACAATCAATGGGATGCTGTTGAACGAAAACCGCGCTGTAAGAGTACCGCGTTATAGCAGGGCTGTCGCAATTTCAGCTCCGCGTTATATGGAAACCGCGTTCTGAGAGTACCGCGTTATAGGAAGGTTGACTGTAT
>NW_017098466.1:0-7445 GCF_001412225.1 Nicrophorus vespilloides | reverse complement strand
TTGTTACGAAATATAACTTTTCTTAATAAATGAAATGAAAACTAGAAATGTATCTTTTATTAAGGCAATTAAGAAAACTGATAAATTTATAATTGATAATCATATTTATACATTGTTTCCATTTTATTCATAATTGCAATATCATATATTTTTATGTTTATCTACTTGCTTTTTGAAATATAATCAGACAATATTTGATTCTTCTATTTGGTTATTAGAAAGTTTTCTTTAATAGATGAAAACATTAGTTTTTATTCATAAATCAATTTATCTACATTTCATATATTGGCTAAAATATACATTTTATTATTGTATTTAGTTTCTCTCTTTTTAGTCACTTAAAAACAGATCAATCTTTACACAAAAATAAAATTATTATAATAACTTTTCTTATTGGATTTACTTCAAAAATATAATATATCCTAACAAAGACAGTACTTTCTTTGTTATTTTGTGTTAAGTAAATTTAAAAATGAAAGTAATATCTTTGCAGATAAATTTATAATTAATTATAAGTTAATTATCAAGTTTTTATTTCTTTTTATTCCTATTTGATTTAATATCACGATAATACATTTTTATTTATATAAAGACATTATTATTATAGTTTATACAGAAAATAAATATTTATAATCATTTAAGTTTAGTTACTTGAGTCTACATCAGCGTTTCTCAAACCTTTTTGACACAATTGTTTACAAGATATACTTTTCAATTTCGAGACCTGTTAAAAATTTAAGGTAATTTTTTTAAAACTATTTTATAGATGATTTTAATTCCAATATTTTGCAACAAAATATGTTTTATTTAATGAAGTTATTAATTATTAAGTAACCGAAATAATGAAAACACAACGAAATAAAACTTTATACGAATATGTTTTACGCTAACCAAAACATGAATGTACACTATTACAAAGTAGTCTTTTTTTCCCTCTAATACTCAGAAAAATATTGATTTCTAAAAAAAATAATGCAACTAATCAATTGGCGCCTTCTTAAACCGCATTAATCATAGAAACGGTCGTAGTAATTAAATGTATTTTATAACCGCATTATGTTTCCATGACAAAATGATAAATAGAAGAAAAAAAAAATGCTATGGGTACATCAAAACGTTGAAATAAAGTTTATCAATATATCACATTAAGCCAATATGGAAATCTCTATTTTTGTTTTACAATAAAAATTAATCCCGACTGCATGAACTGCGGTAAGGAAACAACATAAATGTTTATGATATATAGGATTAAATAAAACTGTTTATAAAAAGGGATACAAATATTTTTTTGAAATCTATTCGACAAAACATTAGGAAGTTGCTGTCCGTTGGTAAATCATTTATTTTTATAGTCAAATCTAAATTGAAGATCCAAGGGCTTTAATCTTCTTGTTATCAACACGTTGTCCAACAATTTCACGCGCAAATCAAGTTTTTCCGTGTATTTCTTGGTGATACGAGGGCAGTCCCAGAAGTACCCGTCTTTACGTATAAATGGCGTTTTTTTGTTTGAAAGAAACTACTGTGAACAAAAGTATCAAGCTTGACGTTACGTTTTTTAGTATTCGTTTGACAACCATCAGTTTGACAACGCTGTCAGCTGGGGTACCTCAGTAAGTTGTTAATAAATTCGCAAATTTAAACGCTGCTGCCACTACCAAAAAAAGTTACTTGGCGTCTGCCAACATTAATAAAATAAATATTTTAAACACGCATCTCATTTTCCTCCGCTACCCCCTTTTGCCCTTAAACATTTGAAAGGACACCCCGAAAAATGGGTATGAGTAGAAAAAAAATTCTGCGACTCACCAAGTTCATCCAACTTTAAAAATTACTGGGACAGACTACTGCAAATTGTCTTCTCTTTTGTTGTGATTTCCACAAAATAAAATAAAATCTAGACATATCTGATAGAATTACATCCATACTCAAGTCTTTTTTTCTTCAAAGATTCTAAAAGTGTATATACATTCTTATGTAGTTTAAAAGAAAAGAAAATTTAAATAAAAAAAACTCTATTTACAAAGGAGAAATGTTCACGAACTTATCCTTGAAACGAATTTTGATCTCACCAAATCGCGAATGAGCGTAATTATGTAAAGCGATTCGTGTGTATGTACCACTTCGTAAACAAAATGTTTATTCTGCTGCGATGTTCTTCGTCGTTTTTAACTTTTAATTAAGATAAATGGCAGACAACATTCGTTTCTTGTAAATTAATGGGACGGTACGTGTTGGTACCATAGACTTTTGTCACCTTTCTTGTTATTATTATTATTATCAATGCCTTCGTCGAACAAACTATAGAAAAATTCTGTGAATTGAGCTGTAAATCGTTTACTAAGATAATGTATTACCAAATATTGAAAAAATATCATTTTTTTTTGCAGCAGCAGGTTCGTCCTTCACCCTTAATTAGGGGAATCCCAATTGACGAAAATCGCGTAAAAACATATTTGAATGGCACAAAAAATGCATCTTTTTTTTTTCTTAAACACTTTGGTATTTCATATCTTTTATTTCTACGTTTGTATTTCATCTAATACCTTTCAATATTGCAATCACTATAATTACAATTAAACAAATATTGTTGTTTCTTTGAAAGTACAAAATTAATATTTATTCTAAGAATCAATGATAGTTGATAGTGTTTTTTTAAGAAATACAACCATAAATTGAAATCATCATTTTATTACTAATATAATGGGATAATTGTGATAATGTTATCCAATTTTTTGTCTTAACTTTCCGAACTACTGCTGCCACCAAAATAACATTTTGTAATACTACTAGCTTCGTTATAACATGTTATAGTTCGAGACATAAAAGATTTATTCACATTGGCTCTAACAAGAGAAACCAAAAGGTTTTCCGCTCAAATATAGGGCTATCAAACTATTTCATCACGGATATTTTTTTTCCAAAAAACTAAGATGCAAATGCTTCCGCAGGCTTTGTAAAGAATAAAATCAGCTATCATTAGGTGAAATATGGACACACCATTGCCAACGGTTCGAAAGTTAAAGCAGTTTTAAGTTGGCTGCAGTTCAATTGGGCCACCCTGTAATATAATTTTAACTTTAATTTGTATTTACATTTAATTCGAGATTTATGACGTAAATAGATTGATTGATTATTTCATTCAAATCTAGAAATTATTCCCAATTAGTGGTCATATTATTATTGATTCTATTTTTCTATGAATTCTAATTTGCGGTCAAAAATTTATGGAATTGCTACCTGATGATAAAAAAATAAAATTGTAATGGAAATATATAAAAATGAAATGGGAATTTCCTCAGTTTGAAATAATTCTGTATTTCGTTGTTAATAATTTTCTTTTTAAAGTTGTTTTTTAAATTAAACTTAATTTTATTTATTATAAATATGAGATTTAATGATAATATTTCTTCTATTTTTATTGTTAGTTGTTGTAGAATGAATTCGTTCGTGTAAAAATATCATTCAGACTAGATTTTCGTTATTTCAATCACAGCTATACCATCTTTAGACAATAATTTTAGTGATAATAGATTAAGTTAATTTTTATAAATTTTAATCTGTTATTTGTTATCAAAATTTACCAGTAATTTACCGATAAACCGTAGTTATTTTTGTAGTCATTTTTGTAAAATGTAAAAATATGTCGTTTTGACGATAATAAGTACACAAACATTGGACTCGAAATAAGTCGGCGAAGACTATTCAATTACGTTTAGTCTCTATTTGCTAAGAAAATTAAAGAAAACATCATGCTAATGTGAAACGTGAATCATTCACAAATTCAATGTTGAAGTCATAGACAACTATTTTACGTAAATAACAATTTTCTCAATGGATATGTTTATTTTTAATGTATACTCTATGAAACTAGGCATTATTTTTAACGATTTTTAACGCAATTATAGAAGATTTATATACCAAATTTAATAAAAATGTCAGGAAAGTTTGAGCCGTTTTTTTTTTTGTACAAAAATTAAAAAAAACGAAACTATTGGTTGGTATTATTGTGATTTTTGTCTATTGAATTGTGCGGAACTTATGTAACCAAACTTCAAGTATAGTTTGGGTTATTATTGTCTTGATTTCATCAATATTACTAGCAGATCTTTAAGACTTAAATCACCAGCTCTAAATTCAGCGAATTACTTTCGTCCCGTTCTTTCAGTTAAAGTAACTTCTCCATAAACAGCATATACAGTAAGACCTCGTTTAGCGTTGCTTTTTTTTGTTGCTGCAAACCTTAAAAAAGCTCAAAATTTACCCGGATTCAAATTATCCCAGCATTTCTTTGATTCATATATAAAACAATTATTCCCTAACACTTAGTGCTGTACTATGATTCTGAACAAGATGAACCAAAGAACTTGAAATTGAATGAAGATTTGATTTAAATGAATGCAGTACAAGGTATCTTGTAAACTCCAATTGTTGCAGTTTCCATGCATTCTTCATAGTCAGATTCGACATATAGGTAAAAAGTACCCACCACAATTTCTTGCTATGAATAGCAATACCATAAGTATTCAACTTCTCCCATTTTCTTGTTATAATTTTTGATCAAATTGGAAATCAAAAGTACTTCTCAGTTATTTTGAGACATACCTTTGACAATTATAACGGACTCTTTATGGTTGCTGTTACCCTAAAACCCTTTTGGGTCAGAGTTTTCATCAAGTGTAGAGTAGATCACTTAATTTTATGGTTATATTATATAATTCTACATATTAAAAAAGCAAATGTACAACTACAAGTTTTTATTATGTAAATTCAATAAATGTGCAAAAATGGTTTAATTATTTATTTTGTCAGCAAAAATTACATTAAACTTATCAACATGTGAATGCTAAATGTGTTTTAGTATTGGTTTGAAACTATTAAAAGTATTTATTATTTACAATACTGCATTTTTTTAGATATTTAAAGCATTGAAGTAAAAGATGAGCATATGCCACACAATTCACATCTAAATACCCTACATTTCTTATTTGAAAAATTGTAGTAAACTTTTTCCGCAAATTCTATCAAAAAGACAAAAATCAATTAATTGGAACTGTAATGATCGATTAAATACAATAATTATATTGACTAAATTTAGGTAAATATGTATGTTATTATACTTATTAGAAAAGTTATATAATATGGAATAAATAAGTACCGAAAACTTAGAAATCTGAAGATCAAAGTCAGAACTGTTTGATTAAAGCAGAAATCTTTACAATTAAATTTGATGATATTGAGTCGCATTATTTATGAATACAGGAAATAACATAAGATTTCATGGCTTTTTTTTTCATGCGATGTACTCGCATTATTATATAATTAAGTGATTTAATTGCGTTGTGGCACAACCGTACGAGTATAAAATATGTGTAGCGAAAGCTGTATCTCAAATAGAAAACAATAGTGCATCTAAATGCGGAATCGTGCGTTTCCTTTCCGGGATTTCCAACAGTACAGAAGGACACCTGCGGAAGTTGGCACTCTGTCATAACGACAGAAGCAAAGCAAAACGACGAAACAAAGTGAAGCAAAAGCAAAGTTCTCGTTCTCTGCTCCAGTACTCTTTATTTAGAACTATCTATGCGCTGCGTCGAGCAACAAAGAGAGCTCAACTCGGCAGCGGCTGCGGCAGTCGCACACCACTTGCTATTATTCAAATCTGGCACGTGCATATTTTAATTGCGCAAAATTCAAAAGGCGAGCCAATTGCGAAACGAAACTGCACAGTTTATAAACGATAAAGACAAGAAATAAAGAAAAAGAGTGGAAAAAAATGGAGGGAAAAGAAACGCTGGTGTTGCTGCTACTTTGTCCGATTCGGGAACGCAATTCAACTTTAACCTTTCCGCGCATTGAGAAGACAAAGAAAAATTTGCTGCATTTTCTCACATGTCCATCGATATTTATTAATGAAAACTAAATACTGATAATTTCAATTGGTGATTTAATGAAAACAATACAATTATAAATAAATGTATCTAATCTGTGTTTTTGTCCAGAAAGGTATTGAATCTTTTATATCAATAAGTAATAAGTAAAATATCTAAAGATTAATGAATTGGACATAATTCTATTCTAATCATTCTATTATTAGGTTGTTTCTAATTAAGAATAAATCAAATATAAATAAGGTTTCTTCAAGTTTTACATAATCTCTACGCAGTAATCTACTTGTTCTTTGTAAAACTTGCTAACGATTAATTATCTTCAAGTTTCTTTAATAATTGACAATGTTTTTTTTTTTAAATAATTTCAATTTATATGAAAATATATTTTCCAGTTTTAGTATTTTTGGGTTAAATGTTTTCCTTGAACTTTTCAATGTATTTCAATGGATGATATAGGCAACACGTATTGCAATTATATTTTTGTTGCTGATTGTATTATATTAAAGTAATTTTCTCGTATTATATAGGTTTGGCAAAGAGTGGCACGAGGGGTTGCTTTATAAGATCAAGATTTTATGTAATTTGATCATCAATCTGCAATATTGTTTATTTCATTTATATTTAGCCAGAATTAAAGCTTATTATTATTATTATTCTTTGTATTGTAGTGGAAAGTTTTGAGGATAGGTGGAGCTCGAATCGCCGAGTCTCGGCGAGTCTGTGGAAGTTGGCAACTGTATGTTCATTGAAGAGATGGTGGACAGTAGAGTTGTTGTAGAAGATACATTGTTTGGACACCCAATATATGTCAATATATGTCTATATCAAAATCCCGACTATATCGAAATCCCGACAGTGTCTTTTATTATTATAAATTTCTACAAAAACATTTTTATTGCTGTAATACGCGTTCAAAGTTGAAAAATTGAAATTAGAACGCTCGAAAAAGCAGTGTTTTCACATTTCATTGGTTTTCTCGAAAACTGTATACATAGAATGAATCCAAAAGATGCATATTAAAGCTGAATGTTTGGGGAATCTACCATGTATCGATATATTACTGTGGTTTCATCCGTTTGGCTGTAATTCGTGTTCAAAGTTTTTCAAAAATTGATAGCTCGAAAAAGCAGTGTTTTTATCATTTTAGTGTTATTCTATCAGAAACTATAAAGATNGAATAGATCTAAAANAAGATNCATATTAAAGCTGAATGTTTGGGCGAATGCTAACAAGTATTCATATATTACTGTGGTTTTATCCGTTTGGCTGTAATTCGAGTTCAAAGTTTGAAAAATGCTCGAAAAAGCAGTGTTTTCACATTTCATTGATTTTCTCGAAATCTATAATACAAGGAATAGATCCAAAAGTATGCATATTGGAAGCTGAATGTTTGGGGAATTAGCAAATATTCATTCATTACTGTGGATTTATCCGTATGGCTGTAATTCCGCTTTCAAATTTAAATCTCGGATTTCACTGTGTATTTAGGCGTTTGGCTGTAATACGCTATCGAAGTTGAAAAAATTAAAAAAAAAGCAGTGTTTTCACATTTCA
>NW_017098465.1:0-1400 GCF_001412225.1 Nicrophorus vespilloides | reverse complement strand
AGGCTTGAGTTGACGTCGAAATCTGTAGAGAATGGCAAACAAACTGAGAAACTACTTTTGTTTTTTTTCAGAAACAAATGTATTAACGCCAACTAAGGGAACTTTTGTTAGATTAGTTGCTTGATGATGATGAATTTAAAACTTGCGTTGTTTCCCAAAAAATGTTGTCAATCTTTCATTCATGCTTTAAATGTTTCCAAAATAAGATATTTATCTGAAAGAAAGTAAAGTAAGTTAATTAATCATATATTTTAGTATTTCAGTTAATTAATACACATTATTTAATATCATGGATATTGTTAATTAATCATACATCAGATTAAAAATAATGTGTATTTCTTAACTGGAATCAAGTGGTAATCTTCGAAACCTCTTGGAAATGATCATAAGGGATGATGCATTCACTCCGTATGCATTTTGGCATTCCTGGAAATCTTACATAGGCCTGAGTTGACGTCGAAATCTGTAGAGAATGGCAAACAAATTGAGAAACTACTTTTGTTTTTTTCAGAAACAAATGTATTAACGCCAACTAAGCGAACTTTTGTTAGATTCGTTGCTTGATGATGATGAATTTAAAACTTGCTTTGTTTCCCAAAAAAATGTTGTCAATCTTTGATTCATGCTTTAAATGTTTCTAAAATAAGATACTTTTCTGAAAGAAAGTAAAGTAAGTTAATTAATCATATATTTTAGTATTTCAGTTAATTAATACACATTATTTAAGATCTTAGATATTTGTTAATTAATGATATATCGGATTAAAAAAAAATGCGTATTTCTTAACTGGAATCAAGTGGTAATCTTCGAAACCTCTTGGAAATGATCATAAGGGATGATGCATTCACTCCATATGCATTTTGGCATTCCTGGAAAACTTGCATAGGCTTGAGTTGACGTCGAAATCCGTAGAGAATGGCAAATAAATTGAGAAATTACTTTTGTTTTTTTCAGAAACAAATGTATTAACGCCAACTAAGCGAACTTTTGTTAGATTAGTTGCTTGATGATGATGAATGTAAAACTTGCGCTGTTTCCCAAAAAAATGTTGTCAATCTTTCATTCATGCTTTAAATGTTTCCAAAAATAAGATATTTATCTGAAAGAAAGTAAAGTAAGTTAATTAATCATATATTTTAGTATTTCAGTTAACTAATACACATTATTTAAGATCATGGATATTTGTTAATTAATCATATATCATATTAAAAAAAATGTGTATTTCTTAACTGGAATCAAGTGGTAATCTTCGAAACCTCTTGGAAATGATCATAAGGGATGATGCATTCAATCCATATGCATTTTGGCATTCCTGGAAATCTTGCATAGGCTTGAGTTGACGTCGATATCTGTAGAGAATGGCAAACAAATTGAGAAACTACTTTTGTTTTTTCAGAAAC
>NW_017098464.1:0-1498 GCF_001412225.1 Nicrophorus vespilloides | reverse complement strand
TAGTTATTTTCGTATACTTCAATTCAACGTTATAATTATTGTTGTTTCAATTACACAATTATATGTAATTGTTAGACGTTAATAACATGTATTCTGTTTTCTTTTTCAATTAAATTTATTGTATTTTTCCACTATTTACAAATAAAATTCTATTTGTCCTGATATGATTTAACCATTATTATTAATATAGTGTATTAACGAACTAGAGACATCCACGGCATATACATCAGCATAAAGAAATCTCTACCGTGATCAACCTAAGATGAGCATAGTCCTAGTCAATCTTTTAAAGTAACTACATTGTCTTGAAAATGACCCCAAGAGTACCAATTATTGTAATAAACTTGTTTAAAACCAATTGAACTATTTTTCATACAACTAAGACTCCACAACGACAACATCAGACAATATTCCTCTGTATCCAGAATTCCACCCCTGGGACACGACAGTATAACCAAGATGTATATCTTCTTAATGATTAATATTTTTGCAAAAATTCTAGACAAATAAGATTTTTCTAGTTTACAAAATAAATTGAAAACTTTGTATAAATTTTATGATTACATAAGAAGGGATATTTAAATATGCATAAACAAAGATAAAACTATGCCATTCCAATAAATGTTCTATCACTTTCATGATATTTTCTGTTTTCTTGTTTGAAGCTTGAACATTTTCTGACGTTGTTTTTGTAATTTCTCGAAAATGGTTATGATTTTTTTTATAGTACCAATTTACTACATTTTTTTTAATATAACCTCTTTTATGTAATTTTTATTATTGACCAAAATATGGTAACTGTGTCATTCGATAATCACATAGTTTAATTAGATTATCAAATATGCATATCGCAAAAAAATTAACGCCCTTTCCAGTAACCAATGTGGTAATTCCTGTAATAAGTTGTCAAATTTTTCTATAAAATGTATTCGATTAGTTTTTCGAGTCCATATTTTGTAATTATGCAAAATAACTGTATGTTTTGTACTTTTAAAATATTAGTTTTATTAAATAAACAAACATTAAATATTTTGATTTAAATTTCTTTAAACACATTTGATATAATTGTTTATTGATTAATAATTATTAATATATACTAAATGTTAAAGATTAGATAGAATTAAACAATTCAACCTTTGACTCTTTGATATTTATTAAACCAGTTGTAAGGAGTTTTATTTTTACATAAATAATTTTATTATTACAATTAAAACAAACGAATAATTTTTCAAATGATTTATTTAGGATATAACATAATGACGATTTGCAATACATTAGTTTGTAGACAATCTAGAAGATAATTTGTTCGGGTCTCAAAGACTCAACACCTCCGGGAATTGGGTTGAAGATGTTGTCGCATCCAAGCTCATCTTCTGGCACAACTTCTGGACGAAGTTGTGGCCTTTCTGGGGCTGGAAGAACGGAGATTGGTGGTGGCAATGGACGAGTTTGTGGGTTCTCAATTGGCAATGGCATGATTTGTGGGAAAGATGGTCCT
>NW_017098463.1:0-11881 GCF_001412225.1 Nicrophorus vespilloides | reverse complement strand
TAAAAATAGCATAAAACGTTCAAAACTTGTCTAATGTGCAAATGTTTTGTCACTTTTCATTGAAATAATTAAAATATTTTACTATTTTATTTTATATCTATCTTTCTGATTATATAATATTTGCTAAAATTGATGTAAAATTACTTGACAAGTTCCAAGTATTATTCATATATGTTTATATAAGCTACTTGGCAAATATTGGTTACTATGTAATTGTTTAAATTTAAATAGTTTGTAATTCTATATTAAATCTTTACAACATAAATGATTTTAATGTATAGAAAAAAATGTGTTATTTACAAATAATTGTATTTTTTTCAAAAAAATGCTTGTAAAATATACCTATTTCAAATGATACGCTCTCAGGCATAAAAAATGTTCTAAGTGCATTTCAATTCTTAAATAATTTAATTCATTTATATTCCGAAAAAAATGCTTGTAAAATAATTTACGCTCATTTCAACATATTCGAATCGAAACGCAGCACTCTTCATACGCATATAAAAATGTGTCTAACGTTTGAGATACGCAGGTGCAGCTTCGTGACGATTCGCGATGTTTCGCGTTTCCGAACGATTATTTAAACAATTGCCTAATTTTTATTGCTTCCTTATCGAGTGTGCGAAACAACGAACTATCATTGTCGTGCCCAATAACGAATTGTTTAACGTGCGCAAAGACGAATCGCATTTCGCAAATGTTTTATCACTTTCATTTACATTAAAATTTATTAAATATTAAAAACAACGCGAAAACGTTGAAAACTCTTGCCCAATGTGCAAAATGTTTTGTCACTTTTCATTGAAATAAAAATTGATTAAACAAGTATTGAATTTAATTTTAATAATCTTCAAATATATTATTATTTTTATAAAAAAAATTATAAATTTGATTAAATATTACTTGGCAAGTTACAAGTAATATTCATATATGTTTATATAAGTAATTACATCAATCAATCAAATCAATAAAAACATTTATTTTTTGAGACTACTTCTACAAGTACTTCTATAAGTTACTTGGCAAATATTGTTTAGTATATAATTATTTCAATTTAAACATGGAATGAAATGCACATATACATTTTTCCATAATTGTTTGAATTTGTAATAATTAACGCTCGTTTCAAAATATTCGAATCGAAACGCAACGTTGTTCATGCGAATATAAAAATATGTTTAACGTTTGAGATACGCAGGTGCAGTTGCAGCTGATTCTTCGTGACGATTCGCGACTATTCGTATTTCCGAACGATTGTTTAAACAATGCAGGTGTTCACACTGCACTCTTTTCGTGCCCAAATATGGATTTGTTTATACGTACGGACCTGCAGCTGTGATGATTCATCGAGACGCAGGTGTGTGCAAAGTTTTATCGTCAAATTTCTATGAAGCACGCAAATGTAGAATTTGAATAATCCGCAAATACAAGAAATTATTTATAATTACTAAACAATTAAAATGTTCACTATTTTCTTAAAGTTTACTATTTCATTTTTCTTATAAAGTGTCTACTATCTACAATTTCGTGGGTGCCGGTTCGAATGCTGGTCAAGCCAGACCCTTTGTGAGCCCTCTCGTTCATCACAGAATCAAATCATCATAATGGTAACTATCCACCGGGAAAGATTATCCAATTAATATCAACCGCGATCTTAAGTTTACTCAATGTTCGCATTGATGAACAGATTGTGAATAAAATTACACAACATAAAAAAAGAGTAAATGAAAACATTTATTTGATTAACTTTACACTCGAAGTTAAATGTGTGTACCTTCGAGCATTATTTTATGTATTTATACGTGAAACCTATTGATATGAATGAATATTTCTGCATCACAATCAATATCAGAATAATCCAATTATATTTAGTAAATTTATTTCTCCTATCAAAGCAAAATAAAAGGAAAAGAAGAAAAAAAAATAGGAACGTATTTTTAAAGGCATTCTATTATTTGACTCTTCTATATTGACTGCAGCATTGAAAGCATATACAAAACATTACACATCGCTGTATAGATAACATAAAAGGCAAACACACTCGCTGGCTTTTCAATTTGTGCTCTTCGGATCACCATTTGACGATTGCAGAATTCTAAATACCCATTCGTTCAGGCTACCGTAGTAGTAGTAGTAGTAATAGTAGTAGTAGTAATCATTATAAAATACGTTGGTGCTTCCATTGTGCAAGTCTATATGTGATAAATTGAAAATTGAAAGAGATTGTCATTAATTTGATTGCATTTTGATATAATTAATTGCGTAACGCAATTTGGAGATGACAATGATAGGGATGTGATATCGAATGGAGTGCGGAGGGGGGGTTTTTGCGGAACAATTTAATAATAAATACGGTTATGGAAAACAATCCTAGTTTTGAAGTAAGTTGAAAAGTTCGATATGAAGTTGGAGAAGTTACAATATTAAAAATTTGATGGGATGGGGAGTTTTGGTGGGGGACCTAAAAACTTGCACAGGTAATTGTAATCCGAGGTGGAGTGGAGTTTTATCGGGGGAGTCCGGAACGCGTTCGCGGTTTCAAATAATAATAATAAAAAAAATAATATAAACGAAATTTACTTGAAAAAAATAAAATAAAATTAAAAAGGCGTGTGTACATGAAAGGGAACACCGTTAGGGACCGTAACGTAGCACTGCATAAAAATGTGTGTGTTTCGCGCGATGCTCTCCGTATGATAACTTAAACGTTAGCGTAATTTATTTTAAATGTAATTGTACGAATTTTTGCACGGTACGATATACATTTGTTTTCTTTTTTTTTTATTTCCTTGAAAATGGGATTCTACCTGCGACTGTGCAAACGTTGAAATTATATCCAAATATGATATTATAGCTGGTTTTTAGCACCCATTGTAACATGCAGTAAACCCTATAATCTCTAATTTAAGACTTTAAAACGTCCTTAGCGCTTATTCAAATGGTCGCTGCTGCAGTCTGCGACATAAGATTTTCTATAGCTTAAAGAATCTTTAAGATAAACTTGGTTGTATTTCATATTTATTTTCTGTTATCTGCTAATATTCATTATTTGTAATTGTCTTATTTATATAATATTGATTTTAGTTTGATTTGGTAGTTTCTAGTTGGAATTATCATGGGATATCATAATACTATTTCATTTATAGAGAAACAACTATTGTTAAGTTTGATGTTGTTAGCTTGATCATCTACATAAAATAATGGAGAATTCCATGTAAATTTCCCTTAGGTATACAATATATACCAAAGTTTTTCATCTTTGTGTCCAATTTACGAAACTTAGCAAAGCCGTTTTATCATGTATTCATTATGATTTATGTAAACCCAATAGTTATGTCTCTATAATGTTGGTAGATAGATCAAGAAAATTTGGATTTTTTTAAATAATAATTTCTATTTTAATATATTTATTGATGAAACATTGACCAAAGGAATTTTTATATAATAATTGTACGAACAGTGCTAAAAATTGTCTTTATAATTAATTTACATTAACTAATCTAGACGCAAAGCTGCAAAATTAATTGCGTAAATTGATGTTAATTGACAATGAAATGAATAAGTGAAGACGTATTATTTATTGAAGACGAATCGACTAAATGTCGTTGAATGTATTATGTTACAGCTGCTAATTATGTATAACCAATTATGTTAAAAGCATATAATTAATATGTAAAATATGAAAATTCTTGCATTTTTTTAAATTTATTATTTCTATATTAAACATCTTATTTAAATAAATATTTAATCTGCAAAACATAAAAGAAAAAAAAAAACTTTGTTCATCATAAATTATTTTGTAAAATTTAAACACAAAAATATGTTATTTTTGATTCAAATAATTTTTAAATTCAATACAAATTTGCCTCTATTGCTTGTATTGTTTTTTTTTTTCGAGTATAAAAACAAAGTGATTTTATTAACAGCAAATTGAATGTAATCAATTCGTTTCGTTGTCAAAATAAAAGCATATGATGATGATGATGTAACGAATGTGCATTAACCGAGTAGTTCACCTGTGTGTAATACCCACTTTATGTGTATAAATCAATTAAAATTATAAACGAAGTGCTGTTGGCCAATGCATTTGCATGTTTAGCTAATTACTAATTGATAAACAAGCAACGATATTTATTAAACTTCGAATCCAATTAATAACATGGCGCATCGACGAAATAAATATCCTGCGCGTATCAATTCGTATACACTTTTGCGAATTGTTTACTTAAATCGTGTACATATAAATCGTGTTACAATTGAAAACGTTGGGATTTCGCGCTGTTGGGATTAGGTAAGAAGCGGGGAATTCGGGAATATTGAAATTAGCAAGTTTCCGCGTTGGTTCGTCGAGATATTCAAAGTGTTCGCTGTCCGGTGATAATACGTTGCACAAATGTTACACGCTGTTGGTAGTAAATATCTGGGGGTTTGAGCATTTAGGAGGTGGGTTAGCTCGTTGAGTTGTAAACGGTACGTTGCCTCCGGGATTTCCCTTTGAGATATCGACTGTCTATATAATATATCTATATACATATACTTGTTAGATATAGATATATACTAGCATACTGGTGGCGATAGGCGATCCTAAATCTCTATTTCTTTTTTAAATAGATTTATATTGAAAGGTCACATGCAGTAACCTTACTGTTTTCATTTTATGAATGAATATCCACAAGATTACAGTGCAACCTCGCTTAACGAGCGACGTTTCGCATAACGAGTGACGATGAGAAGAGAAGTCCCGGATTGCGCGCCTTCTACATCATTTTTAAAACTTGTGCACACGTATTATGTGTATTTTTGAATATGTTTTGGAACAGATTAAGCGAGGTTCCACTCTATATATAAATTAGTATATGGTAATATTAGTGAATATACATAATTAGGGTAAACTACAATTATCTTTAGTAAAAACCGGTTAACCGATCATTTTTTTTTAATATTCATGAAAGTTTAATTTACCAGTAATTATATTGGCCAAAAAAAATCATTACCCAATATTTGTATAGGATGAAATAGATGAAGTACATCAGGTTGAGATCAAACTAATTTGAAAAATATTGTATAACAATCAAAGATGTTCTACAGAATTGGTATTGATTTTCATTGTTTAGACTCCATCAATGGTTGTGTGCAACTTTGGACCTATTAAACTGTAGTAGCTTGCATAACATTAAGTCCTTATTGATTTCAGAGAATCTCAATACTGAAGATTATACAGAACTTAGTAGAATCGTTTATAATTTTTCATATCTTTCATCTATGATCAAATTCATCAAATTTAAAGCTTTAAAACAAAGTTTCATATTCAATATTATAACATAATTCCATGAAGTACAGTGTTTGTAATTATTGTGCTGATTTCAAATTACATATTTCTTTATCGTTTATTAAGAAATTTGACGATAAGTAAATATACATGCTACGTAAAAGCTGAGTAACACATGCAATCATAAATCATGATATAATTAATCTATGAACTTAAAATGTTCTTGCTTGAGTATTTGTTCCTTTTTTCTTTAAATAATATTTTACGAATTTTAGCCTTTACAATTTTTTGTTTGCAATTTTGCGTGCAAAGATTTCATCACATAGTAATTTAAACTTTTAAGTCAAAAGTCTTTAACTTTACCGAAGTTTCGTGTAGAATTTATAAAAAATCTCATTTCTTCTACAATAAAATTTCTATAGCAAAAATATACAAACTACGACTAGTTTTTTAAAGATTTTGGATCAGATTTGTAAACAATATGTGCTCATTTATAATTAATATTATTGTATAGAAATCTTGTCAAGTTTTTATTTACAATGTAAACAACATTGTAAATCGTTTTTTTTTTTAAACAATTTCAACACGTTTAAAAGAAATAAATAGAAATGTTTATTGGATTTTTGTACACAGTGACCGCTGGAACGTACGCTGCGTGCAAAATGACAATCAGTTGTATCAGTTGTTTCACCAACTAGTTGAAAATTCCGAAATAAATTTTAGTTCTGGATTTTTCTAAATTTTCATAGATATTTTTACCTTCGAAATAGATTATTTTTTTAAATTTTAAGTACTTTAATACAAATTAATTGTCAAATTTTTTTCACCCTAATATTTTTTGATTTAATCGTTAAAAATCGTAAATAGGATTGTCCTATATCGTTTTATTGCAGTGTAAATATGTGTGTCGTATAAGAATGCAGTAGACTTAGATGTTACGTTTTATTAATTAGAAGATTTCTTCGATGTAAAAGGTTGTAGCTGAATTGGGTGTTGTTGAATATTGGTGTTAATCTGGCGTTAAATGGGTTTCTACTAAAGTCAATTAGCATCTAAATGCAGTACTAATCTATCTGTGTGATGGCGGCCACCGTAAACCTACTAATTATTGTAACTAACCACTGCAACTAATATATCACACAATGGGTCTACGCACACCTCTATCGCGTGTGTGCATCTATCCACAACCACGACTACTACCACCACCACTACTACTATACCCACTCGCTTAGGTGTGTGTTTCTCTCTGCACAGATATGCGTTGGTCTGCTGTGTGCATGAATGCAATGACCCAGAGAGTAGTACACAACATCGCATCGCATTTATCATGCGCTTGTTACCTCGACATTTTGTACCTAGAACTTAATTGCATGAACCTACACAGACTATATAATACACTCTACATACATATAGTGTATTATAGCAGACTTACAGCACTGAAATATACATATTAATAAATGCTAGTCGGGGGGGAGGGTCGGTGGTTTTGTTGGAGGTCGCAGCCACCGCCTACTCCACCTCAAACTCCGCAACCTACGCCGCCTGTGATCCTCCCCCTCATCCCACGTCGTTGCATAGCCTAGGTTGCTTTACACTGGACGCTAATATTAATACGCCCGAGTGGCTACAGAATTAACACAAAAGGACACTTTATATTTATTATTTGACGTCTATTCTCCACGCCCAAACTTTAAAATTGTTAATTATTTACACAAACACTACTAAACTTACACAATTGCAATCCCCGTGTATGCAACCTTCCCGTTACAATTTACACTATGTATACTACATACGTAATAGATTTATATCAATGTGCATGATTTATGCAAACCTTTAGTTGAATCCCAGTAAAATGGTGATAATTTGTAATAATGTAATGTATTTAAAAAATAGAAAAACAAACGTTTAGTTAATGTATTTTATAATAGTTTATTTTGATCAATTAAGATAATATTATTTGTAATTAAAATAGTGCTGATTTTGTTAGTATTCGCTAAATAACTTATGTAATGTTTTCCATTCTAAATCCAGAAATAGTCAATATTTAATAAATACAGTTTTTACTTGAAATATACTAATTTTACAGTAATACCAAAATAACATTATTCTGCAACATTACATTATCACATTTATTTAAACATGACCCATATAGTTTAATTAAAATAAAATGTCCAATTGCCAAATGTATTTAGTTAATTATATAGATTTTTTTCATAAATTATGTTTATTTAATTATTTATAGATTTTCTCAATTTGTATAAATTTCATGTTGTATTCTAAGACAAGAGTTTCCCAAACTTTTCCTGCAACAGAACAACTTCCTGAAATTTTCTTCAAAATAAACAACGTGTTTATTTTTATGCCGAACATAGTTTGGTAAACCCTGTTCTAAGAATAAATAGAACATATAGAAAGCATTACAACGTTATTCCTCTTCCAACTCCATCAAAAAACACAATAAACTTTACCCTATGCTAATACGATTATTTTTCCAAGAATATTCATAATTTTCATTCTAGCTGCCAGCATTATTTATATACATTAATTTTCATATACATTTTCGTTGTTGTTTTTTTTTTGGTAAA
Source organism: Nicrophorus vespilloides (assembly GCF_001412225.1). Taxonomy (NCBI): domain Eukaryota; kingdom Metazoa; phylum Arthropoda; class Insecta; order Coleoptera; family Silphidae; genus Nicrophorus; species Nicrophorus vespilloides. Next base: position 4,027 of record NW_017098463.1, on the reverse strand, counting down.
ATAATAATTATTTTTGTTATGTTTAGCTGAAATCTGGAAATGTTGAAAGAAAATCTGAAAATGCGACGCAGCTTTGATTATTATTTTTTTTTTAAAAAAAAAGGATAATTAAATTTATTTCTCTTTCGCGTTATAATGATTTACGTGCGCTGCTTTCCAGACCGAAAAAACACATTCCAAATTATATAATACTGTTGGTCAACAAAAATATAATATCTTTTTAGATATTTACGTGTAATTATGTGTCTTTTTTTAAAATTAAATATTGCTTATTTAGTTGCATTCAATGCATGTTGTATGAGGCAATAATCTAAATGTGTTGTAGAAGTATCATTTTACATTGGGAAATATTTAAAAATTAAAGAAAATTTTACAAATTTAATCCAGATTTAGAAAGGTTTGTTATTGTTGAGCGATTTAATTCGTTAATCGAGGTATGATGACTTTATACTTCTTGTTTTTAGAAAGAAGTATTAGCTAAGAGCGTTTGTTTATATATTTTTAGCATTTACATAACGCATGATAATCGAGTTGACATGTTGCGTATTTTTATGAATAGGTGACGACAGAACAGTTTCAATTTGTTTCTAGTGGTCTGCTATTCTCTGTTAAAGCCCCAGACACAGGAATAGAGCGCATTTTAGCGCACTCATTTGTGTAAGTAATAGGTTGTGGACGTCGACGTGTATGCATTATTATTATTATCATTCTTTTTTATTCCTGCTTGTTTTTTTTGTTACATGTTAATTACGAAGCTTATGTTGTAGTTAAAGAGCCTATTTTTGTTTTATGCTTTTGTAATAAAAAGTGGAGCGCACATTATATGCAGTAACATCAATATCATAGAGTCAGTTGCGTTTCGTGAACTTTTGCTTTGTTTCTATTCTTCTAAAACTGTTTCATTATGTTATGTACAAGTAAATTGGCGTAAATATAAAATGTATATTAATATTCTACAGTCCATTAAACAATATTGCACTATAGAAACATTTTATACACACAAACATACAAACAAAACCATTCTCTTTATTAACCTATTGTTCCACAATTTTCCGTTTTAATATCTTAATATGTCCGGGATTTCTTTTTAGCTTTTATTTACTTGAAAGAACTCACAATTTTCAGATGTGCCTCGAGTTTTACTCCTTTTTCCGACTCTAATTCTGGTCTTCGCTGCTGCACATTCAAGCAGTAATCAGCAAATTTATAATAAGGAAGTACACAAAAACAGTTACTTTACCATTTAGAATATATATATAAAACACATTTAAATAACATGCACGTATTATTTACAATTAGTTAGACAACTAAAAATTAAATTTATAAAATAGAATGTGTGGGAATTTTCCATACAATTGTGTACTTATCAAATGTAATAACTATTGAAAACGTTTATATCGAGTGGAATTTATTTTATAATAAAATAAATAGTATTTTGAATTTATATAATAAAAACGAGTATTGGTTAAACAATTTGTTAAAGCATTATTTATTTTATGTTTACGTATTTATTTTGCAAATATAAATTAAAGTCTTCACTTTTAAAACTAAAATTTTTAAAGTTTTTTTCGCTGATTTTTTTTCTTCTTAAGAATGTTCGTTTTGTGGATAAATTCTAATATTTGTGTGTTCGCGGAATTTCTGCAGAAAATAAATGTAGGGTTATGTTTGCTAAAATTTAGTGTGCAGGTAAAAGAAACTTTCACATTTCAATTCGAACGTTCGAGACAACAACAACAGTCAAAAATGAACTCTACAGCTAACTTGAAGCATAACAAGATGAATAAAGATTGGCATGCCAATAGATTGTTGAAGTTGGTGAAAGAAATAGATTTGCAATGTCACGATATGAAGATGGAGGGAATATTAAAAAGGCAGCAAGCAATCATTTTGAAGAAGTTAGCAAAAGAGCTTGGAAGCTATATGATGTACCAAGATTTGGAGGACGATTTAGTGATTATCGAAGCAATGAAGCCATCGTCTTTTTGTACGCTGCCCACGAAGAAGATCAAGAAGAAATTGGACGTCCTCAGAGAATACATTTACGAATTCCACCAGGTCTTCGGATCTACCTCCAAAGACATAATATTGATGTTTCAGATGAGGAAAATTACAATTCATACGATGTGGCCATTAGAGTTGCACGACTGTTAGTCGGTTATGCAGCCACGTCAAGGATATAGTGGAAGTCGTTACAGGCCTAGATGAGCGATTACAAAGTCTGAAGGAAATGATCAAACCATCCACTGATGCCGTCATTCCAGAACGTTCTAGTGTTGATCAATTAGAAAACATTTTCTTAAATCAAATTCGAGAGAATAGTACGGAAATTGGAAATAAGGAACATATGATTTCGATGCAAAAAGGCAATAAAAAGGTAAACATAATATTAAAAGAAGCAGACTTTGAATTATCAAATGAAGAATTAAGTCGCCTTAATTCAATACGGAGTCTGGATGCCACCAGAGTGGCTAATAATGAGATCGAAACACCTTCAAATTCCAAGCTGAAGAAATTTGTTGATCGTTTGTTGAAATTAAAGATGGAAAGTGAGGACTATTTCTTGCGTCAACAGCAAAAGTGTAAGCTGTATGAACACATGTTTAGGAACCTTACATTCACAGAAAATTGCTACAGTCGTGACAGAAATCTGTACATTTTCATTACTCTTTTTTTCAGCAAGTGTTTAAAGAATTTGGTAAGTTCACTGCTCATCTAGTAAACATAATAATTGAACTGGACAAACTTGGCGACTATTATTTGTAATTTATACTATATTTTATTATTAATTTGTTTATTTGTGTTATTCTAATTATATATTATTTTTGTTTCGGAATTGTTTTTAAGTATTTTTAATTATTAGATTGTATATAATTATATAAATTATTCATTACAGATAAAAATAAATATGTTTATTTCTGCATATAAGTCCAAGTGTTATACATTTTGTGTATTTAATTTTACACCATATCAGTAATTTGTAATAATAAAGAAAGAACAATGAATATGTTGTGTTAATTAATGGTTCGTTATAGCTCGAATTTAAGTAAAACGATCGTTCAATCATTGTAAATGATTCGCGAGAGAATTGATGAATCAGGTTTGCCGGGCAGATAACAGTATAATAACAGTAAATAAAAGAGGGTAACGAAAAAAGGGTTGGCGGGCGGCGCAACACAATAAATTACTCAAAATGAATTTGTCTTGTGTCAATTAACATTTATCAGTAACTTACCGATAAACAAACCGGTCATAAATTTCAATCACGCAACTGATTTGTGATGGTGATGGTTAATTATCGATCTGAACGAAATGTATTTGAAATTGAATTAGCGAGGATCGACTGAGTGTATACACTGCTGCTACTCGCACCGTACACATATCGTGTGCATTCCATGCAAAAGCAATAATTCACTAATACATATAGATCGACGTTACTGAATTAGCAACTATCAAACTTCATGGATGCGTAGAACTAGAAGAGTAAAAAATACGTGGAAACTACTACTGTACGACTATTCTACAGGGTTCAGCAACTTTGCGTAGATAAAACCAGCTCTCTATGCACTTGGAGTGGTTTGTGCATAGAGAGAGAGAGAGGAGTGGGATGGAATTACTTTGCTGCTTGCTTCCTACAATGTATACGTTTTCGGTCGAATTATAATTAATTAAGAATATGAATATTTAAGCATGAGCCGCGTCTCGAGGAGACGGCCTCTGCCTGCATGTGTATAACCCGAAACATATTTTATCCTTTATTGGTCGGTCCTTAATTTCGTCACGAAATATTTACAATAAAGGCGTCTAGTAGGGTGGTTAGTGGTAATTTAACTTCGTTTTAAATTAATTACTTCGGCTCGCGCAACCCTCGACTGTGGTCGATATCCGATTTGAATTTAAGGCGAAATTTGAGACAAACAGGGCCACCCACCCAAATAAAACACATTAACCAAAACAAAAAAATGTAAATAAAATTAGACGAAGCACGAAAGAGAAACGAAATGTAATTTAATCGAAAAGTTCAATT
>NW_017098462.1:0-3111 GCF_001412225.1 Nicrophorus vespilloides | reverse complement strand
GTATTCATATATTACTGTGGATTTATCCGTTTGGCTCTAATTCGCCAATGAAAAATTAGCGTTTGAAAAATTGAAATTAGAACACAACATTTCATTGATTTTCTCGAAAACTATAATATATAGAATGAATCAAAAGATGCATATTAAAGCTGAATGTTTGGGGAATGTAGACAAGTATTCATATATTACTGTGGATTTATCCGTTTGGCTGTAATTCGCGTTCAAAGTTTAAAAAATGCTCGAAAAAGCAGTGTTTTCACATTTCATTGATTTTCTCGAAAACTTAATACATAGAATGAATCCAAAAGATGCATATGAAAAGCTGGAATGTTTGGGGAATGTAGCAATGTATACGATATATTACTGTGTTTTCCGAATTATGGCTGTAATTCCGGTTCAAATATAAAAAAAGTGTGAAAAAGNCATGTTTTTACATTTCATTGATTTTCTCGAAAACTATAATAGATAGTTATGGGGAGATTGGATATGCAATTTAAACTTCGAAAAAGCAATGTTTTTACATTAATTCGTATAATTCGACAACCATAAATAGCAGAACGATGACTGAATACTCAAATTAAAGCTAAATATATGGGCTTAAAAACTATAATTGATAGATTAAATTTAAAACATGCATATTAAAGCTGAATATTTGGGGAATGAATCCAAAAGATGCATATGAAAGCTGAATGTTTGGGGAATCTAGCAAGTATTGATATATTACTGTGGATTTATCCGTTTGGCTGTAATTCACGTTCAAATTTAAAAAAATGCTCGAAAAAGCAGTGTTTTCACATTTCATTGTTTTTCTCGAAACTATAATAGATAGAATCGATCTAAAAAATGCATATAAATGCTGAATATTTTGGGGAATGTAACGTGAATTCTAATATTGGTTGTAATTCGCGTTCAGAAATGAAGTAATTGTTACATTCCCCAAACATTCAGCTTTAATATGCATCTTTGTATTCATTCATTCTATATATTATAGTTTTCGAGAAAATCAATGAAATGTGTGTGTTCTAATTTCAATTTTTCAACAGTTTGGAAAACGCTGATTTACGTTCTCGTTTGCAGCTAGTATCGAACGTACGTTTAATATTAAATAAGTGCAAATTGTATTTAGTGTTTGCGGTCATGAGGAAATCGAGCGACGAATATGATTTGCGTTCAATTACGCGTCTACCGCGAACCGGAGGCTGCGAGAATTAGCAATTAGTAGGTAGGTAATTACTCACCCTTTTGGGCTCTTTGGTGCAACGTGACATGTGCACAATGTCGTGGGCGGAAAACATTTTGGCGCGATGCGTATTATCCCTGCAGTGCGAACAAAGCGCTTGACCTAAACAAATTACGAAGAAATAATAAAAACGAAAGTAAATCCTAACAGATGAAAGTAATAAGAACGTAAAATAATTATAATATTAGAAATGCAAGGAAAACGGAAATAAAAGACCAACCTACGAACGTAAAACATAAATAATTGTTGTATTGTGTTTTTTGCATTCACCGCATGTGTTGCAGTAGTACATGTTCATTCTGTCCCTTTTATCGCAGTTCGAACAGGGCGGATTCTCGCTGTTCGCAATGTCGATCAGCTGTCGCATCAATGTATCCGGCGGAGGCAGATTCGAGCCATCCTTCAGCGCTGTTGGATGCCTGAATATCGGATGGATGGAAGGAAGGAAGAAAATAGAGCCGATAATTTGATGCTTGGTGGTAATAAGTTACCTGCAGAATGGGCATATCAATCGGCGTTCCTGTTCACGACCACGAAGACAGCGAGTGCAGAAAGTGTGGTAGCAGCTCAAGATGCATGGTTCCGTGTAGTAATCGTGGCATATTGGACAGAGCAGCGGATTCTTGGAATACTCCATTGCTATCTCCGCGCCTGGTGGCTCCATACCCAACGACTTACACTTACTAAAAACGAAACAAAGATTTATTAATAAACTGCTCATGTGGTTGATGTAAACATTATCCAAAAAGCAAGACTAGTTTGTTTCATAAACACAAGTGGTAAATGTAAGAAATCAAGAAAAAAAAACAAGGATTATTTTACTAGTCTAAACGACAATCGTTTGGAATTTTGTTTAATTTTAATGAATTTGTATTTTAATTACATTTTTTTTTTATAAAAATCACATCACAAATAACTATTTAAAAATTATGTAATAAGTACCTAGAAGTAATAAAAACATCGTTATTTTTAATGAGCTAATTAAGAAATAATTTCGGATAATTCTGTTTTCTTCAAAAAGGTTAAAATTTCTGGATTATTATTTTAAATGATCCAATGATGAAACAATATTAAACTTTATCTTCTTCTCGGCGAGTTTAAAGTTTCAGGGGTAATATGAAATTTCGAGTTATTAAATTTAAACGTAATTAATAAAATCAGTAAAGTGTGGGGATTAATTAAAGTTGAGACGCGAAGTTGAACGAACCGCTGATGGGTAGGGTTGATTTAATACGACAGGGTTATAACAAAATTGCATCTTAATTTGCATGCCGAGAGGCATGGAGTGCTGGGATGCCGTTGTTTCGTACTTGCATAGTAATCAAACCTACCAATTAACACTAAAACTATACACCGGATATTTAAATGCTATGCAGCAGAATGCATGCAAATTTTCGTTATGCAAACACAAGTATGTGAATTTCACGTAAATACATGTATATATTAAAGTCGGCTATGATAATTTTATTTTTATATAATATGTATAGTCCATATAAATATTTATGTTTAAATAGTAAAATATCTGACTTAGCACAACCTAACCCAGTGGTTTCCAAACTTGATGTTACTATGCCTCCCTCAAAAATATGAAATCATTTGGCGCCTACCCACACCCCTCCATTTTATAAAAGGAATGCGTATTACAACAAGATGGATAATAGCATAGGAATGTGTCTATACTTGCAGGATTCCCCAAACATTCAGCTTTCATATGAATATATTGGATTCATTCTAGTTATTATAGTTTTCGAGTAAATCAATGAAATGTGAAAACACTGCTATTTCGAACGTTTTTTTAACTTTGAACGCGTATTACAGCAATATGGATAAGAGCACAGAATGTATCTATACTTGCTGGATTTCCCAAACAT
>NW_017098461.1:0-7512 GCF_001412225.1 Nicrophorus vespilloides | reverse complement strand
GAGCCCAATTGATTCCTTACTTACACATTTCTAATAGTAATTTATACATAAAATCCTAATCACAAAAATCCATAAAATTTTGAACAATATACATAATTAATAAATAAAATATATACAAAATTTGATCTATTTTCAAATAATAAATTTGTATATTTTATATGAAATCTTGAAAATTATTTTTTTTTGATGATTTTTTTTGTTAATATTTTTAAACGTTATCCTTATATGGTTATGAATAATCTGCAGGTGCGAGCATTTTGGACACATGCACAATAGATAAGAAACTAATAAAATACAAAAACGTCGACAAATTGTAAATCTAAAAATTTATTATAAATATTTGTAAATTAAACGATATTTTCAAATTACATAAGTTATTGCATATTTTATACTAAAAAAATTGAACTGAACAATATAAGCACGTAACTTTACTGTTATGTGATAACTGAAAAGTTTAACTGAATAAGACAATATTTCAAATGCACTTGGTTAATTGCGTAACGTGCGATGTTGTAATAATGATAATAGTGATATAGTTGCAACGGTAATTCAGTGATATCAAGCACAGCGTAACAGCGTTATCGCTTACCCCAAGCTTTGTAAATCCGCTTTTATTATATCTTTATTATTTCGAAAATGAAGTTAACAGCGGTGTGGATGACATAATAACGAGAGAGTGACCCGGCCGAGAGTAATAAAGTGCAATTTAACAGCGAGACGTGTAAAATAATTAAAAGGCTATAAATAGTGTCCGGGGCGCCGTATAATTTCGCACTGAAAACAATAAATATAAATCTAGAAAGGGGGCGTATAGTGTGTGTGTATGCAAGGTTCATGAAGGATGCGAATGCAAATGTTTTACCGCACGATGTAAAAATAGAATTAAAAAAAAAAGTAAAAATAAACAACGAAATTTTTGAAATTATGTAATATTAATATCTATGAATGTTACGTTTTACAGATATTAGTTTCAACCATTTGTTACTTAAAGATAATTAAAAATATTTGTTTTTCATTTTGTTTTAAACACATTAAAATGATTATTATTAAATTTCAGCAATATTTTCAATAAAAAAATAACTCAAATCGTGTAATAGTGAATTATAGTGATTTAGGTTACAAAAATGGATCAATTTTCATATTGATCCATCTTAAAGTTTCAATATTATTTCTTTTCGTTGCAACATAAAAAATAGCCTATATAGAAGGGACAAGTATTACTTGAATGTAGGTTTATACTCATTCGGTGTCTCCAATTGCAAAACAAATCATTTTTGTATCATTTCTGTAACATACCAACAAATATGTTATGGTCTCTTTATAATTTAAGTACTGATATAAATATGTATATCGGGTTAATAGGGTTATTTGTTTTTCATTTTGTTTTAAACGCATTAAAATGATTATTATTAAATTTCAGCAATATTTTCAATAAAAAAATAACTCAAATCGTATAATAGTGAATTATAGTGATTTATGTTATAAAAATGGATTAATTTTCATATTGATCCATCATAAAGTTTCAATATTATTTTTTTTCGTTGCAACATAAAAAATAACCTATATAGAAGGGACAAGTATTACTTGAATGTAGGTTTATACTCATTCGGTGTCTCCAATTGCAAAACAAATAATTTTTGTATAAAATATAAAGATTACATTAAAATGCCAACAAGTATTCATAAATATGTATAACCTGGTAATAGGGTTAAATGATACAGAGTGTTAATTTACAATTATAAAGTTTAAGTGTTGATTTCATTAAGTAAAAAAAGGTTGTAAAGAAGATGTTGTATAAATAGGTAGATGAGTTAGGATTAGAATAATGGTGGATGGGGGTGGGTTAAATGCGAAATTCGTTTCGGTGAGAAGTAGTTCTGCGGTGAATTTGTTGATAGTTTAGAGGGAGGCAGTATTAATATAACAGTGAGTGGAATAAATGGTGGTGAAGTGGCCGGAGCCGGTAGCGGGTGTTGGCGGATACCGCTGTCTCCGGGACACTTCCTCCCCGGGGCGGCCAATTTCACCCGGAGCGAGCGCTTTCCGCATTCACCATTCCGCATTCCGCTCGCTGCTCGCTACCGGACTAACTGCCACCACCTACATCCCCCCCGCACGTACGTATACTATAGTATATACATATATATATCTAGACAACCACCCACCCCCTCCCATCTATCTACTACATAGTACTGCTATAGCACGGCCGCCTCCCACGCGATCCCTTCCACCGCCATCGACCATCCTCCGCCTCCAACATCCACACACACACACAAAACATCACTACCGCCGCCGCCTCTGCCGCCCCCAACCTCATTGACACACGTTACATCGAAATTCAATCAATTTCACATTATATTACATGCATTTACTTACAGCTACGTAACATTATCGAGTACTTGCGCACTCGAATCTAATACACATTTTAAACAAATCACTTTGTTTAACTTTACCTCAAAAATTATATATTTAAAACATTATGTCTTTAATTTAATGAAATATTGAATAATTATTAGTTAATTTACAAAAGTTTACAATTTATGTTTAGTAATTAATAAAATCTTATTGTTTAAAATAAATTACTTAGAATTTGTTTTAAAATTTATAAACTAATCATTTAGTTAATGAATGTAAATATTTTAGTATTCTAATTTAATTTAATTAAATACATTGTATTGTCTTTTTGTGTATCCTCTTAACGGAAAATTATAAAATTTGGAAAAGATTAAGATGCAGAAATCTCAGTTTTTTTTTTATTTATTACAATTTTGAATTCATGGTACAACAATATGAAAGTTTCAAGAACGAATCAAAATTCTTTCATTTAATTGCTTCCATTTAATTATTTCTAATCAAATAAAAAAGTGAAATTATCATCATAATTAAATTGTTGTCTTTATAATTCTTGAATAATTATTAGATAATTTACAAAAATTTACAATATATGTTTAGTAATTAATAAAATCTTATTGTTTAAAATAAATTACTTAGAATTTGTTTTAAAATTTATAAACTAATCATTTAGTTAATGAATGTAAATATTTTAGTATTCTAATTTAATTTAATTAAATACATCAATTAAATTAATTAAGCAGTTATTGTGAATTAACAAATGTGAAAGGCGTCGAACTTTTTATTTAACCTTATTGTATCTGTCGCTATTTAGACGTTGAATGATTAAATGAATGCGTATAATGAGTAAATTGGAATAAAGACAATTCCTTATTTTCTTACAATGGTGAACGGCGTCGAGGGTGCAAAGAACTAAGAGAGAGAGAGAAAGAGAAAAGAATGCAACAAGAACGTGAAGGGAAGATGGAAAAAAAAAGTTTGGAATGAATGTGTGTTCCGCAAAGTAGCATTTTGCGAGCGCCCCGAGGGGGAATTACGCGATTTTAATGAGAAAAATACCGTGGTAATTGAATAAGGAGCACAGGACAATGGGAGTAGGGTGTGAGGGGTGACCAGATGCATAAGCGCTCGCTTTCCAAACAACACCTTTTTGTCTTCGGGGCGAAAGCTTCTAGGATAATTAATTATTTTTCTTCGATGGAGTAATTTGTATTGTCCTTTTGTGTATCCTCTTAACGGAAAATTATAAAATTCGAAAAAGATTAAGATGCAGAAATCTTTTCAATTTTTTTATTTATTATAATTTTGAATTCATGGAAGAACAATATGAAAGTTTCAAGAACGAATCAAAATTCTTTCATTTAATTATTTCTAATCAAATAAAAAAGTTAAATTATCATGATTATAAAATTGTTTTAATTTTTGATAATTCTAAGTTTTACGAAGTAAATTATGTTCTTGTTTATATAAAATCGGATGTGGATGTTGCTTTTGTTTGAATTGATTGAAGATTTATGTCGGATTATGAGGAAGTAGTAATATGCAAGTGTATGAAATAAGTGAATAATGTTGCTTGAAATCGTGGCATGGCCCACTGAATTAGATCATCGCGCAGCATCCATTGAGATGTCCAGTTGGATGAAGTGTGTGTGTGGTCCATCCGCACGTTCCGCACACACGCAAACATCGAACCGTGGAACGATCATGTGCTCGATGCTCACTTCTTTTGTCCGCCACAATAGGGGGTTTGTTTGGGATGACAATTGACGTACGCTAACAATTTAAACGATACAATACTAGGTGAAGTGGTGGTCGTACCTTCGCACATGCCGTACAGAATCGGTGGGAAAATGGGGTGGCAATTCTGCAGACACACGCACATAGAGTACACATAGCACACACACACAACAGCAATCATCGGCTCAGGTTCTCTGTCGACCCCGCCATTTAATTGACTGTGTGATATAAGCTATATTGTCACCTAATTTAAAAGTCACTCTCTCACTTTTTTTTTATGGTTCACTACCATTACTAGAGGGTGTACACACTACCGAAAAAAGTAAACATCAATCATTTGCTCTTTTCGCATATATTTTTTCCTATCCTACAAATTGAGCTTATATAAACAGATTAAGAAGTATAAAAAAAAATGGTTCAAACATGAATTGCTATGTCACTAATATTTGGTGACAAGTATAATCAACTACAAACGACAACTTTTTTTTTAAACTACTTTGATATCACATCAATTTCACAATGTTCATCAATAAATTATTATAATTACTATTTACTGTTACTAAATATTACAATAATTATTATTTAACATTCATCTGTATAGAAAGTAAGAAATTTTATTTTATAGATAAAAATATATTTCATTTTATTATTTCTTTTAAGAAATAGTTATAAAATTGTTTTTAATTATCTAGTTTTTAATATTTCAATTAAAAATACTAAATTTCTACTTTAATGGCATACTAAGAAATTGTTTCATAAGTAAATAATAAATGATGTAATTTTGTTTTTCATTTTTTTTACAATTTTATGAATTCAACACAATAATGTTTTAATAAAGAATTAAACTTAATTAATCAAAGTTAAAAATAAAACAAATATGTTAAATTTATGTTATAAAATCATTAATTTAAACTTTAATTGCTTATTTTTCTAATAAAAATATTCTAACTCTTGATATAATCGATATTTTTATACAAATGTGATACTAATATACTATTTATTTGTTGTATATATATATATATATATATATAATATTAGATTTGTATTATAAATATTAATATTTCTTGAATTTATTAAATGAAAGATATTCGAATAAATAGAAGTTGAATTAAAATTCGTAACGGAATAAGCGATAATTTCTAGCGAAGGAGACGGGGCGAATATACATTTAGTTGGGTTATACGAAGCAAGTATTTCGCGCTGAAAATTTATGATAGGATTATTGAAATGGCTCCGGCTGAAATTTCAGTTCGATTGTGTTCCGCCGCGGCAGCCTTTTGTGTTTTTCGCGTGTGTATCTCGCGGATAATGGAATATCTTTCGTCGGTGCAAGTCGCTTCAGAACAAAACTCGCCGCCTCCGCCTCTGATTCTGCCTTTTGCTGAGAGAGGAAGAGGTGGAGGAGGATGAAGAGGAGTTGGATGAGGGAAGCGGGGCTGGTTGGGTGGAAGGGTGCTTCGGTTGTGGCGGCGGAGGCGGCTGTCGAAGGGCCCCGCGCCACTCCGGGGAACCCTAAAGCTCATTTCCGGTCCCCGCCGCCTGCGCTATATTAATTTTAAATTAAAGCCGGATAGCGCCTCCCGTGCCGGATTATCTAATGCACTGCTATCTCGCAGGAAATAACTGGGCCTCCTGCTAGATTCCCATTAATATTACCATTACTGCCTGGAAACACATTTTATTATACGACCAGGAATTTCATTTCCAAAGTAAACCCATCCTTTTTCTTTACCAATGACGACTCACTCACATACACACTTACCCATCACTTCCCATCACATAACGCAATCGAACATAAAGTTCCATACACACATGACTTGTGACATAAGTCTGACAAGCATACCAACTATTGACTAAGATTTGTTCATATTGAAAAATATAAAATAATAATTACATTCTTATCAGAAAAACAGCAATTAATAGTTCAAAAACTAAATATATTTTATTGAAAACTTAAAAATTGTATGTTTTTAAACTCAAAAAATTGTAATAACGATTTCTTCTCTTTTTATATCATAAAGAAAAAAATCACATTATTGGTGGCTTCCTGTTTCATTCCCACCATCCCTACCAAAAAAAAAATTATTATTGCTTCGCAAAATATGGGAAATAGGATTTTTATTCAATCCCGTCATCACAAAAGCATTCAAAATCGATACGATATTAATTGTGTTTTTTTCGCAATTTCTATATGCAAAACACTATCAGAGACTCATTTTATTATAAAAATAAATGTTATTTTGAAACCAAAAATAAGGTTTGAAAAAGAAATTTTAATAAAACTTTTATATTGAAATAATTGAAATATTGATAATAATTTTGAAAAGAAAATTAATAATATTGAGAAAACTTTGTTGAAATATAAGAAAAGCTAATAATTTTTTTATGTAATTTAAACTTAAATTTTGAATTTCATTATGAATATGAAATTTTAATAAAACTTTTATTTTTAAATAATTTACAAAAAGTATTGAAATAATTGAAATATTGATAATAATTTTGAAAAGAAAATTAATAATATTGAGAAAACTTTGTTGAAATATAAGAAAAGCTAATAATTTTATGTAATTTAAACTTAAATTTTGAATTTCATTATGAATATGAAATTTTAATAAAACTTTTATTTTTAAATAATTTACAAAAAGTATTGAAATAATTGAAATATTAATAAAACTTTTATTTTTAAATAATTTACAAAAAGTATTGAAATAATTGAAATATTGATAATAATTTTGAAAAGAAAATTAATAATATTGAGAAAACTTTGTTGAAATATAAGAAAAGCTAATAATTTTTTTATGTAATTTAAACTTAAATTTTGAATTTCATTATGAATATGAAATTTTAATAAAACTTTTATATTTAAATAATTTACAAAAAGTATTGAAATAATTGATATTGATAATAATTTTGAAAAGAAAATTAATAATATTGAGAAAACTTTGTTGAAATATAAGAAAAGCTAATAATTTTTTTATGTAATTTAAACTTAAATTTTGAATTTCATTATGAATATGAAATTTTAATAAAACTTTTATTTTTAAATAATTTACAAAAAGTATTGAAATAATTAAATATTGATAATAATTTTGAAAAGAAAATTAATAATATTGAGAAAACTTTGTTGAAATATAAGAAAAGCTAATAATTTTTTTATGTAATTTAAACTTAAATTTTGAATTTCATTATGAATATAATATAAATATTAACTATAATTACTTTAAATATTATTAGTAACTTTAATATTTCAAAGTATTTTATTGCGAGATGTTGAAATATAAGTATTGCAGGTTAACATTGAAGTGATCATTTCTATAGGAATATTGTAATGCTAATTGTCGGTTATCTGCGAACTATGTTCGAGGCTACACATCGGTTTTGGGTTTTATCCCGCATCGTGCGGCTAAACTGGATGTGCTGTGC
>NW_017098460.1:0-1873 GCF_001412225.1 Nicrophorus vespilloides | reverse complement strand
AACCAATTGAAAGAAGCTGGAAAGGCGCAGACCAGTCATTTGTATTCGAATAGACCATGGCCTGTTGATGGAGGAGACCTCTTATGTTCAAAGGGTGAGGAACCGCGAAGGGAACTACTTTTGACTGGTCACGAAGATGGCACAATCAGGTTCTGGGATTCCGGCACCGTTACATTAACGCCAATTTATAAGTTCAGTACTGCTCAATTCTTCACTGGTGAAGATATAGTGGACGAAGTAGAACCTGCAGCGGAAGACGTCGAAGAGGAATGGCCATCTTTCAGGAAAACAGGTGTGTTTGATCCATACTCTGATGATCTTAGGTTGGCTGTTAAAAAAGTCGATTTTACCACGTTACAATGCCATTAGAAAAAAACGTAAATTGAGAAGAATATGGCAAAACTCAAGAAACCCCAAAGCTAAACCAACGAGCCCATTTTATTTAATTAAACTAATATTTATTAAAATAATATTTCTGCTTTGGCTGCTATATATCCGTCTTCTCAAGTAATGATCTTGAGTGCCTGATATGATTGCATCTCGCATCTCGCCGTAGAACTTTCTAGCCTTTTTGCTTCCGGCTTTGATCTTAGCCATCAGCACGTAATGTCTAGCTCGCCGTCTCTCGTGGCTGCGTACAATCAGGTTAAAATAATAAATATAATAATAAAATAAAATAAAACATTTTTAAATTTTTAAAATAATAAATAAATATATAGATAAAAGGGGATTAAATTATAAATAATCAATCATAAAATAACGTTAATAACTAAAATAAATAAAAGATTGCATTGGACCAAGCAATCAAATTAAACTAACAGCCCCAGAGAAGCTAAGCCTAAGAGGTTATCTCAGCTCTAACTTATCGAAAAAAAATGGCTGACATTTTCTACGAGGCCAGTTCCTTCGACTCCGGGACAGAATTGAACGTGTCGCTTCTCTGGGAGACTGACTGACACTGTGCACAGACTGACAAATGTCCTTCCCACTCAGGACCATATCGGCCAGAGCTTTCTTGTTCTTAATGAATAAGTCCTGACACTTCTTAAAACGCTGATTTGACCCTTGCTAGAAATCTACTGTTAATCCAGACGTCCATCGCCGCAAGTAGTTCTGGACCGGATAAAGTAACATTAAGCCCTGGGTGTCTTCGCATAGGTCATTCAATACAAAGGTGTTGAACCATGCAAACAAATTAAAATAGCAGCCTCATAGAGGCTAAGCCTAAGAGGTTGTGTCTAACTTATCCAGTAAAAATAAGATTGGTACTCTTTTGCAGGAATCGGGACAGAAGGAGATGACTTCCAACTACCAGTGTCTAAAACACCCAATCAATGCCGAGACGTCGCACCCCCCCTGCATCAGATAGATCCAGAAGTTCCATCACGTCTCTGTAGTGTAATATTTAAAATCTAAATAATTCAAAATATACTCCAAAATAAATTAAAATTATAAATAATGGTAAATTATAAAATAGCGAAATTAACGACGCAAGTATGTCCACTTCTTTGTCATTCAGCAGAATTAAAGTCCCGTAGCTGTACAGCTGAATAAGGAAGTGATGGCCTCTAAGTCGTCGATTACTGTGTTTAAAAGAATGGGGAGAATCGTGGATGAGCAATGATATTTTATCATCAGCACATAATCAAGCACGTAATATCTAGCCCACCATCCTTCGTGGTTGCGTACAATGCGCAACTAGGTTAAAATAATAAATATAATAATAAAATAAAATATTTTAAAATGTTTAAAATAATAAATAAATAAATATAAATACAAAAGGGGATTAAATTATAAATAAAAAAATAAGAGAACCCCTATCAGAAGCACAGGGGTTCTCTTATTTTTTTGGCGAGTCTAGTTTTCCACGAGA
>NW_017098459.1:0-2206 GCF_001412225.1 Nicrophorus vespilloides | reverse complement strand
TGTTATAACTTAATTTTCAAACAACGTAAAGTGAGTTTTTACATAATGTTACATGGAAATTGGTCCAATTTATATACGGGATTTCAATTAAAAAGTACGACGAATATCGAAAATCTCTTTAATGTCTTTGATTTGTAAATGCTAATGCAAAAAATTACATTTCATTTACAATATAATTTCAAAAAGTAAACGCTAAATAAAACTAATATTACCCAATTGATTACAAATTAAAATCATTACGCAAACCTAAAAAAAAATTTAATGTCTTTGATTCTGATTGCTAATGAGAAACTATAAGATTCAAAGTCATGATTATTTTACAACCTAATTTAATAAAAATAGGAAGTTATATAAAACAACGCAAAGCGGGGTTTTACATTGTTATATGGATTTGATGATTTAAACCAGTGATTCCCAAAGTGGTCTATATCGACCCCCAGGGGTCTATGATAGCCTGCAAGGGGTCTACGTCAACGAAATGAAAATAATATAATATGAAGACATATAAATTATTTATAAAAGTACCTATGAAGTAAAAAAAATATATATATATGTTTATAAAATTGTGTAAGTTGTAGGCATTCGCTTTGTGGTCGCTATACATTTTGAAGCATACGAGCAGTATAATAGCAAAGATCTTAATAATTATGAAGATGTCCCAATATAAATAATAAATTTACAAAAAATCAATATTAGGTAAGTAGGGAGTAGGCACAAAAAAGTTTGGGAACCTCTGATTTAAACGAATATCTCAAGAGGAAACTGGTCTAATGTGACTCCAATTTATGTATGGGATTCCAAATGAAAATCACGAAATAAATCGAAAAAATATTGAAGGTCTTTGATTCTAATTGCTAATAAGAAACTATAAGTCATGTTTGTTTTACAACCTATTTTTATAAAAATAGAAGTTACAGAAAACAACGTAAAGCGGGGTTTTACATTGTTACATAGATTTGATAAATAAAACAAATATTTGAAGAGGAAACTGGTCTAATGTCACGTTAATTTATGGATTCCAAATAAAAATCACTGTACAAATCGAAAAGCTTTTTAATGTCTTTGACTCTAATTGCTAATGAGAAACTATAAGATTCAAAGTCATGATTATTTTATAACCTAATTTAATAAAAAAAAAAGTTATATAAAACAACGTAAAGCGGGGTTTTACATTGTTACATGGATTTGATGTATTAAACGAATATCTGAAAAGGAAACTAATGTCCCCCAATTTATGTAGGGTATTCCAAACGAAAATTACGTCGCAAATCGGAAAACTAATGTTAATTGCTAATGCAAAATTTTAAGACTCAATGTCTTGATTTTTTGACAATCAGATTTGCAAAATAATACGCTAATTAAAACAACGTAAAGTGTGGTTTTACATTGTTATTTGGAATTGTTGAATTAAGAGAAGATCTAAAAGGAAATTTTATTGCATAATTCCATGAAATAAGTTTATAAAATAATATTGTTACTAAATATATTTATATGAAAATTGATTTGAATTGTTTTGTAAGGAATTGGTTTTAGAAAATCACAACGAAAATCCAAAAACTTTTTAATGTCTTTAATTTACTAATTGTTAATGTTTAATTAACTGAAGAGGAATTTAGTTGAGAATTCTTTGTAAATGAAAACGCAAATTGAAGAACTCTTTAATATGTTTCATTTTCTAAATACTTAAAGAGTTGATTACCTATTTCACAACCTATTTTGCAATAATAAACAATGTAAAGTGAGGCTTTGTAAACATTGCCTTGTATATCTGAAAAATAATTTGATCTAATGTTACTCCAATTTACACTCTTTAATGTTTTTCATTTTCTAATTGTCACTAAATAAAAGAACGTAAAGCGGGGTGTGGCTTACATTGCAACATGGACTTGTTGAATTAAGCAAATATCTGAAGAGGAAATGTGCCTAATGTTACCCTACTTTACGTCGGGATTTCTTTTTAAAACTCATAAATCGAAATTTCTTTGATGTCTTTCATTTTCTAATTGCTAATGTGAAATTTTAAGACTTGATTCTGTAACCTAATTTCCAAAAAATTGACGCTAAATAAAAGAACGTAAAGCGGGGTTTGGCTAACATTTTTATATAGACTTGTCCAATTAAGCAAATAGCTGGTCTATTATTTCCATTTTCTTCTTTTTGAACGTGATCATTACTATCTCCATTTCATCCTCGTTTCATGTAACGT
>NW_017098458.1:0-4863 GCF_001412225.1 Nicrophorus vespilloides | reverse complement strand
GCCATGATCTACTCTAATAAATATATATACGAGCATCTCCAAAATACATTTGACATAAAAAAAGAAACGTCATTATATTTTGTTATTAGTTGACGTTTCATAGTTTCCAATTTGACGCGATGAAAACTAATTGAAACATGAGAAACGTCATTTTATTTAGTTGTCATTTTCGTTAATTGACGTTTAATTATTTTAAATTTTTGATAAGATTAATACAATTTGACATAAAAAATAAACGTCATTTTATTTTGTTATTAGTTGACGTTTCATAGTTTCCAATTTGACAAGATGAAAACTAATTGAATCATATGAGAAACGTCATTTTATTTTTCTGTCATTTTCGTTAATTAACGTTTGATTGTTTTAAATTTTTGACAATATTAATACAATTTGACATAAAAAAGAAACGTCATTTTATTTTGTTATTAGTTGACGTTTCATAATTTCCAATTTGACAAGATGAAATCTAATTGAATCATATGAGAAACGTCATTTTCGTTAATTGACGTTTGATTGTTTTCAATTTTTGACAAGATTAATACAATTTGACATAAAAAAAGAAACGTCATTATATTTTGTTATTAGTTGACGTTTCATAGTTTCCAAATTGATAAGGTGAAATCTAATTGAATCATATGAGAAACGTCATTTTATTTAGTTGTCATTTTCGTTAATTGACGTTTAATTGTTTTCAATTTTTGACAAGATTAATACAATTTAACATAAAAAAAGAAACGTCATTTTATTTACTTGTCATTTTCCTTAATTGGCGCTTTAATGTCATCAATTTTTGACAAGATTAATACAATTTGACATAAAAAAAAGAAACGTCATTTTATTTTGTTATTAGTTAACGTTTCATAGTTTCCAATTTGACTAGATAAAAACCTAATTGAATCATATGAGAAACGTCATTTTATTTACTTGTCATTTTTGTTAATTGACGTTTGATTGTTTTCAATTTTTGACAAGATTAATATAATTTGACATAAAAAAGAAACGTCATTTTATTTACTTGTCATTTTCCTTAATTGACGTTTGATTGTTTTCAATTTTTGACAAGAGTAATACAATTTGACATATCAAAAAAAAAACATCATTTTCATAGTTCTCAATTCGACATGAACAATACAAATTGAAACCTATGAGAAACGTCAATTTATTTTTCTGTCATTTTTGACAAGTTAAATAGAAATTGACATAACAGAAATGTCAGTTTATTTTACTGTCAGTTGTAATGTTACCATTTTAGTTGAAAGTCATATGATAAAAGTGACTTAAATCTTTATTAATAAGTTTACCTGAAAGATATGAACCGAGCTATACAATTATACAATGAGACAATTCATTGTAACTACGCCAACTTTATGATTATATACGAAAATTCTAACAATAGTTGCACGAATTGCGTGAAAACCAAATTTTCCTTGTCGCATACGAAAACTTTTACCACGACAAAAAAAAATAAGATGGAAATCGCTTTTCCAGCCTGTAATTAAGCTTGCAAATAAGGAGCGAGCGACGGAAACAAATTCAAATTTTCCCGGGGTTAAAATATTCACTCCTCGTCATCTTTCCTCGCTTACACAACTCTCCGTCTCCGTCCCAATTTTTTTTTTTTTCCTTTTTCCCAACTTTTCGTTTCTTGCTCCACGTATAACCCCCGCACGTCGAAAAATTAACTTAACCCAGCGAGCGGTAAAAAATTTACATTTTTATTGCGCCCCCCAAAAAACATAATTTCCAGAGGAAAAGACGAACAAAATTCGGTCGCAGGAGGAAAAATTATTTAATTACACCGTCAACTCAAATATACGTTTTTTCCAAACTATTTTCTTTTGTACAAAATTTAGCAAATTCGTTTAGTGTTTTATACACATAATTGAAATCTTTAGTTAATTTCACATTTGAAAATTTTTATTAACATATATTTTTGTAAATTTGTTGGTTTTTTTGTCAATTTTAGTCGATTCTTGTCGGTTTTTTTTGTCGGTTCACGTATAACTAAGTCGGCGTGTAACGAAATCAAGAGAATGCGATTACGTCACGCTACATTGGGTCTGCGACGAAAATTTTCCTGTTCTCTCTCTCTCTCTTCATCTCACCAAATTTCCTACATCCTCGTCCTATTCCTTCCGCCAGAATCTGCGCGAATTCCAACTCATATACAATACACGAAAAACCGCTTATTCCGCTCCTCCAATTTCGTTCTTTCCTTTCCTTCATTCATTTATTTATTTTCTCTCTCTTTCTCTCTCTTATTTCATCCTCCATCATTTCCGTCCAATTTCTATTATTATTTGATTTGATTCTGTTTCGTGGCACTATTTTTGTCCCAGCAAATCCATCGCATTCTCGTTATTTTTTTTTGTTTTGTTTTTAGTCTTTTGTTTTATTTATTCGTTGCTATGCATTCCCCGGCGTTGTTTCCGTATTTAGTTTTGCCGTTTTACGACTGAGCTGATAGCGATAGTAAAATTATATTTGCGCTCGCATTAAAACGGGCGGCAGCGTTTACGGCTTGAGCGCAGTCAAGGGGGGCGGCGGCATGCGATTACAGCGCCCCCTATACTTTTGCGGTGGAGGCGCCGGACGACGGTTCGACTCTGCGAATTACGTAATCCCCTTTTTGGCGCAGCAATTGCATATTACCATTTCTACCATCGTTTTTTACAAACAGATAAACTTTAATTTTTATCGCAATTTTGTCCTAATTGCAAATTATCTACAGCATAAACTCAATTTATGGTAGAATTAACTATCACCAGTTGTTTGCTTAATTAAATTGCTTAACTAATCATTAGAAGATTCATTTGTAAACATTTTTTTTTATACGTGAATCGAAAACTTTTGTAGATGAAACGAAAATTGATTCGTCTACGTCAAAGGGTTCCCATAATATATACTTTTTCGTCGCCCTCATCATCATTATAATAACACAGACAAAGATATTCCATATGAAAGGGCGATGTTGCATAATGCTGATTACATATCAGAGTCCCCTCTTTCCCACTCTTTCTCGTCTCTAGGAAACCAAAACAACAGCAAAACATATGCATCCAACTCTTTCCATCTCGATGATCACCGCCATACCTCCGTCTTCGTCCGACTCTAACCTCAAATTGAAAACGGATCCGGTTGGAGGGAAAGGGTAGAAGGTCCTAATCGCACGATCTCTTCTCTGAGGGGGACTCCTTTCATCGACAATCGCGTCCCAACATCTAGGAACCTCGTCCCGGCTTAATAAAACATTCACCGATCCTTTAGAAAGCGCGCACGACCCCCTCGATCCGACCGCATCTCCTTCCAGCGTCCAATTTATTTACACGCTCGTCCTTCTTCTTCTTCTTCTCCTTCGCCCGCTTCAAATTAGCGTTTAGGAAGTGTCCAGATTCCTCCAGACGTTCTATGTTCAATGTTGAAGCAATTTACACGAAAATTGAATTACATTCATCCACTCTCATTATTATTAATAACATTCAGTAGTTCACAAAATCGTAGTAGTTTTTGAAATTTTGATCTTCTGTCATTACTTTACGATTTAGGTTATGTCAGTTTTCAATTGATATTTACATAATTAAGACTATCATTTTTTTATTTATGTACAATAAAGGCAGATTTTCATACTAATAATTCAAATTAATTAAATATCAAAAAAAGTCAGATGAAAATTGTCATGAAAGAAACGTTACTATTTCAATTTGCTGTCATCACTTTACTATTTAGGTTATGTCAGTTTTCAATTGATATTTACATAATTAAGACTATAATTTTTTTATTCATGTACAAAAAAGACAGATGTACTAATAATTCAAATTAATTAAATATTAAAAAAAGTCAGACGAAAATTGTCATGAAAGAAACGTTACTATTTCAATTTGCTGTCATTTCTTTACGATTTAGGTTATGTCAATTTTCAATTGATATTTACATAATTAAGACTATCATTTTTTTATTCATATATAATAAAGGCAGATTTGCATACTAATAATTTAAATTAATTAAATATCAAAAAAAGTCAGACGAAAATTGTCATAAAACAAGCGTTACTATTTCAATTCGCTGTCATTACTTTACGATTTAGGTTATGTCAGTTTTTATTTGATATTTATATAATTAAGATTATCAATTTTTATTTAATAAATTATAAAAAAAATATTTTAATACTAATAATTCAAATTTAATTTCAAAAAAATTCAGATGAAAATTGTCATGAAAGAAACGTTACTATTTCAATTCGCTGTCATTACTTCACGATTTAGGTTACGTCAGTTTTTAGTTGATATTTACATAATTAAAACTATCGTTTTTTATTCATGTACAATAAAGATAGAATTTCATACTAATAATTCAAATTAATTAAATATCAAAAAAAAAGTCAGATGAAAATTGTCATAAAAGAAGCGTTACTATTTCAATTCGCTGTCATTACTTTACGATTTAGGTTATGTCAGTTTTTATTTGATGTTTATATAGTTAAGACTATTAATTTTTATATAATAAATTATAAACGATTATTTTGATACTAATAATTTAAATTAATTTAATTATCAAAAAAAAAGTCAGATGAAAATTGTCATGAAAGAAGCGTTACTATTTCAATTTGCTGTCATTACTTTACGATTTAGGTTATGTCAGTTTTCAATTAATATTTACATAATTAAAACTATCGTTTTTTATTCATGTACAATAAAGATAGATTTTCATACTAATAATTCAAATTAATTAAATATCAAAAAAGACATAGGAAAATTGTCATGAAAGAAGCGTTACTATTTCAATTTGCTGTCATCACTTTACGATTTAGGTTACGTCAGTTTTTAGTTGATATTTATATAGTTAAGATTATCAATTTTTATTTAA
>NW_017098457.1:0-6467 GCF_001412225.1 Nicrophorus vespilloides | reverse complement strand
CTGGAGGTTCTTCTGGTATATTAGTAATTTCACATTTAAAAGATCTGAAAAGTAGTCAGAGAACCGCTCTCTGAGTTTGGTTAAGATGAAATTAGAAAAATTTCATTTTTACCCCATTTTGGGTAATTTACCCCGGTTCCCCGACCGCTGTATTATAGATGATCAATCCGTTTTGCATTAAAACAAGACATCAGTCTAAAAAATACACAATCCAGTTAATCAAAACCATAAATAACGATATATTTTACATGAATATGAAGTACGAAACCACACAACGATCGCCCCCACTTTGCGGTGCAGGGTTATAAATAACCCATAAAACATGTCAAACCCTACCGGAATATTGGCCGTTCGACGTCTGATTGGCGGACGGCCAGTCCCATTCCCATCGACGACACGCCCACATCGCGCCATGCCCCGCCCAAATGCTCGTCCTTACCTTCAGAGTAACATAGTATCTCGTCGTGGTTAGATCGAAGGCGCTCCCCTTACCTTCAGTGGGTTAATTAGTAAATGTCGGGTTTTCATTTTGACATTATGGTGCTGTGATTTGTGCAATTAGAACTCAGACCCGAAACTTGATGAGAATCGGCGGCGCGAACAATAAGTTTTCGTGAACAAGTTAGTTTTGGTAGTCGCCCCGCGTGTCGGGTTATGTGATTGGAGGGCCAGGGCGATGGCAGCTCTCACTAGCAACTTGGTATCTCCAAAATACTTCGGCAGAAACTTGGAAAGCACTGACGGATCCGTCTCGATGGATTCGAACGACTTTGGTAGGGAATCCCCTAACCTGGACAACGCGAGCTGCTGCAGCGACGACACCGTGTTGTCCGTCGGCAACGAGAATCCGGTCGTCCACCAGGAGGAAAATCTGTCGTTCAAGAACATCGAAAGCCATCTGAACGCGATCTCGAAGATAACGAACAGTACGTTGGATCCGAACAACAGTAGCAGCATCAAATCCGACCCATCTAGTCCAAATAGTCATAGACTTAGCCCGGCCAGTACGAAGTCCGAATCGCCGAACTTCATCTACAGGAACATAGAGAAATCCAATCCGACGTCGCCAGAGTCGTACGATAAGTTCAGGCAGGCCTCGGTCTCATCACCTTTAAGTCCGAGCAGTCAGAAGACGACAGCGTACACTTCCGGTCCGGACTCACCGCAGAGCCCGAAGCTCGACAGCAAACCCTTCTACTTCCGACAGAACAGCACGAAGAACGACAACAACAACGAACCCAGCAACGGCAACCTAAAGTTCTCCATCGACAATATACTGAAAGCTGATTTCGGTAGACGGATCACGGATCCGATAAACATTCGCAAAGTGAAACCAAAAAAGCTCGTACCTGAAGCACCGCGCAGAAGTTTCGAACAGGAAACTGTGACCAGTTCTGGAAGCGCACCGGCGGCGGCGGCGGCGGCAACGGCAGCGTCGTCTGCAGTCGGAGGACCGGTTGATCTGAGTAAAGCGGAACCGGAAAAGAAGGAAGGAGCCTCCGGTTCCAGCCAACCCATGCTCTGGCCAGCCTGGGTGTATTGCACCAGGTACAGCGACAGACCTAGCTCAGGTAAATTAATCAATTTCATTACTAAATCTCTATTCAGAAAGCGCCTTCTCATAAATATAAAACACACACACTAACACAGAGACCGGCGCGCAGATATATAAATTTATTAACGAATTTGCATATTCATGAAGATCTTACTTAGATTAACTTGTAGATCCCATCAGAGAAGGCGTGTGCGATACACACACACACAGCCTGTTCTTGATGTGTGCGCCTGCTTTTTTTTTTCCCCATTCGCCTCCGCCACATAATATATAAATAATAATTAATTCTATAATTAGCCAAAGTAACGAAATAATTTATTTTTCTTAGAAGTAGAAGAGAGAAAAAAAAACGACAGCAAATAATGATTAATTGGTTCTACATAATCAATGCATGAAAATTGATTATCATGTCTATATATTATTTTCCATTTTTTTTTCTTATATCATGTAGAGTTAATAGCCTCTAATTATAAATTATATTTACACCATGGGAAAATCAGCTTTGCATTGCATTAGCATCAAGTCTTAACCCATTTTTGTTGTTGTTGTTGCGGTTTGCAAACCTCGATTATGGACGATATAACATGAATTACTGCATTTAATAACATTGAATTTATATTCAAATCGCACCATTCCCGCAGCGCCGTTTATATTTTATCGCGTATGATTGTTGTTATTTAACATTTCTATAAATTATCTCCGTTATATAATAATGAACCTCGCAGCTTTCGAGACATCTTAAAGAGGTTTTTCTTTTTACGACGTAGAGTGAAAAAAAAATATATATAGTAGTAGTAGACCTAATTATTTTAACGATGTTTTGACAGGTTCTGTCCAAATACTTTTTAGACGAGATAAAATATGAAGATGAGACGAGGGCTTAAGATAGAATAGCTCCAATTTTTTTTTGTTTAATTCTCCTTTTCCGTTCGCCGCCTTCTGAATTGATCATTAATTAAGAAGCGTTACGTGAACAGCGGCGATATTGGATTTGCGTAAATCGATTAGGTAACGGCGGATCGATGAAATCGTTTAATGAGTTCATTGATTTCCATATCGATTTGCTATTTTAATACAATAATTAGCGTTTAGGTTGTATACGAATTGAAATTTTAGAAAATTAATGACATATTGATTGGCGATTAATCAATTTCAATGACTTAACATAAATTGATTTTGCTAGATTGTAAAGTCTCGATTATAAATGGTAGAAATTAATACTAATTACTATATATTTAGTAAGTATTTTTTTGTGTAAAAAAAAGAGAATATTACATATCTACTAATTGGAATTTATTATACACATTTAGATATATCATGATTAATAATATGAGGCGTTACATAAAATCATATCATTTTTAATTCAAAACAGTCTTGATCATGAGATATTAGTCAGAATATGAATAGGAATTATTGGATTGTTTTTAAATATGTTTTATAAAAATTTAGTCAATATTTGAACAAAAAATATGAATATATAATATTAATAAAAATAATGTACAATTATGTAAGTAATTACTGAAAATAAAGTATAAAATTGTAATAGGCAATATGAAAGGAAATAACTATAAAAGTACATTAAATTAATAAAAAAAAATGCATTTATTCTGTGCGGAGTTTGTTGTATAATATGAAGATATAAATGAAAGGATTATAGAAAGAAACTATGATTCTAAACATAAATTTGTATTTATCATAATTTTAATGGATTATAATTACAATAGATCACGGTTCGCGAGTTTTTCATTATCATAAATCTTCTGTTTTATATAATGGTTATGCACATATGAAATTACAAAGTGTGGTAAAAGCGCATACGTGTATAATAATAATAATAATAATAGATTGTAATTTATGTTATGAAAATGAATCAAAAGATTTTTAATCTAACGGTTGACAGTTTTGGAAACGGTGTGTGTTCACAATTCGGTGGATGTGCATGAAAAATTGATTTTCGAACACCCGAATCGCTTTACCTGGACGTGTATTCACAAACAAACAAAAAAGAAAGAAAGAAAGAAAGAAAAGACGGTAAACATGGGTGTTGCAAATTGTGTAATTGTACGCATGGAACAGAAGAAAGGGATCCGAAAGTGTTGTTTCCCCAACAAAACTGTACACGCCCAAGAGTCAAAATACATTCTGTGTATAATGCGTTTCTGAAAATACCTTTTACATACTTCAATCATAATATTTAAATAATTTTTCATTTAAAATTTTAAACATTCATATTGAAAAAATACGTATTAAAAAAATCTTTCTTAAAATTATTACAAATATGAAATCTTCATAATGATTATTTGATTTTCAATAAAGATTTTCTAAAGTTTTATATGAAATAATAATTGAAATATTTATGTAAGTGTTCAATGCGAATTCGAAGAAATTTTAATTGATTACGACTGAAAATTATGTCGGAAAATATTTCATAAACATCATTAATATTTCATACAAATTCTTGTCCTATAAAT
Organism: Nicrophorus vespilloides; assembly: GCF_001412225.1. Classification (NCBI taxonomy): domain Eukaryota; kingdom Metazoa; phylum Arthropoda; class Insecta; order Coleoptera; family Silphidae; genus Nicrophorus; species Nicrophorus vespilloides. Next base: position 2,441 of record NW_017098457.1, on the reverse strand, counting down.
ACATATCACATTGATTAAGACTAATGTACAGGTGCATGAGACATTGCTCGAAAATCGAGAATTAATTCGATCCATTTTTCAACTTACACCTTGGCAGCTGTACGCGTCCACTTAAAATCCATAGCTTTTGTTGTTGTTGTTGTTGTTCACATCTTCGTTCACATAAACTTAACATTAAAGTTGATGACTAGTGCGGTTTCGATCAGTCCGGATTATGTAAATTAGAAAACAACAAAAGTTTAAACAAATTTAAAGTATATTTTGTGCGGTTTCTTGAACACGGATTTTCTTCGTGTTGTTCACATCTTCGTTCACATAAACTTAACATTAAAGTTAAACATGTTGATGACTTAAATACACTTAAACTAAAATTTGAAAAGTTGAATAGGCACAGCAATAGTGCTTCGATCAGTCCGGATTATGTAAACTTCGAAACAAGCAATAGTTTAATACAAACTAATTCTAAAAGTTCTCGATTAGTCCTCGAAACTGATTACGTGCGTTGTTTATTACATTCTAATAAAATGATCATTACTTTTTCTTGTTCCAATTTGTATATAAATGATAATAAGAAAATGTACGTGTAATAATTAAAATGCTGTTAAAGTTAGGTTTATATTTTATAATAAGCATCTGAAGATGTATAAACTAGCAACTAGTTTAACGACCTAATTTTAATTGAGTTTGCTTACTCAGTTTCTTCTTGATTTTTAATTGTTTATCAAACTGGTGTAGTCTGTAGAAAATTATAAATTATTCATGTTGTCTTCTCTACGTTTTGCTGCTGCTCTCACCGTGTTTGTCGTCGATTAATCATTGATTGATTTTTACTGATTATCGTTGTTCCGTTGATGGACAAGCTTCCTAAAATGATGATCTCGTCCAACCTTCGTCGAGTACATCGCCATAATCACGAAGCCTTTATAGGTCAGAACAATTAAGTGTATAAACGCAAGTTCATTGTTGTGCGCGAAATCCCATTCCCATGGAAAGCTTGCAAAAAAAAAGAAAAAGAAAAACAGTACCAGAGGATAAAATCTATCGATTAATCAACGTTGCAATTCACGTTTGCTCTAGCAAATATTCTACAATCAATATCTCTCTTATTTCTGCTTCAAGTTTCTTCACGAACTTTGTTTTTCGATCTTTACATTCATGATTACGACCTCCAACAAAAATTGCAGAAAAATGATTTCTATAGACAAACAGAAAAAAATGATGTAAAAATGTTTCACGAGTGACTGGCTTCTGGCTATAATTTAATAATAGCTATGAAGCTTGCAGATGATTTTTTTTTTTCGTGAATGTATGCCAGAGATTAGTTCAGCACGCGGAAATTCTCTCCGATTTCTTCGAATTCTGAGAAGCTGTTTGATTAAACTGAAGGCATTACACTCTGTGCTTAATGCTTCTTTCTCCATCGCTTTCAGTTTAAGCCGATTTAAATAATTTAATTAAAAGAAAAAACTTCACGATTTTATCCTCAATTCTTGTAAAAAAATAAATGAAATTCTTCCGGTCAAGATAATATTTGTTGGCACAGTTCACTAAGACAGTTTATAATTAAATTAGTTAATGAAATTGTAACTAGTTTTACAAGTTATATTAATTAAATTGTACAATAATATAAAGTACAAAATGTACAAAATACTTTATAATAGATATTTTTACATGATTATTTATAATAACCTACGGTTTATAACATTCAATTCTTGCTTATGTTTTTTTATAAATATGTTTAAATTATTGTAGATTACAAATAAAAAGTATTCATTATGTTGATATTCACTTATAAACTAATTAAATATACCTAACTAAAGTGTTTGTTACGCAATGTTGCATAATAAACGAATAAAAATGAGAGAGCTTTAAACTTTTTTTCCGTGTTTAGTTATGAAATTTGTGTATTAAATTCTGTCGTCACGTACGAGGGATTTTGTCGAGCACTCTATATAATGTACTGCTTAATGTGTAGAACAAAGTCGTGAATACGTTTTTCGTTACATAACAAATCCAATCTTTAAATCATCATATTTTTGGAAAAAAAAAAAAATTAAATTATCACTTTTCTTTTATGAATGAATGTTAATTATTTAGTAAAATTATTATGTTTTATACCAGTGATTTTCAACTATTTTTTTTTCTACTCAAGACACACTTGAAAAAGTTGTAAAAATAATTGAATTAGCAATTGTTTTTAATTTTCACTTTGATCTTTTCAGTTGGAATGCATTTCAAACTTAATAATTTATAATAAATAAATAACTAAGGTTACATTCGATTTATTTTGTTGCTTTTTGATATATTTTTTTTTATATATTAAAAAACCCAATATTTACAAATACTTTAATTAAAAGTTCAAAACAAAAAAAAAACAATTTTTAATTAAAATATAAATCGGTGTAATATTGATTAAAAATATTAAGTATATTTTATTTAAA